>NC_045755.1:2600077-2600210 GCF_008692095.1 Etheostoma spectabile
TTAAAAAAAAAAAAATCGCTCGATCACACAAATTTGATTGTGGGAAGTCAAAATCGTGATTGCGATTAAAATTTGATTAATTGTCCAGCCCTTCAACAAAGATTAGATATCTTGGAACCAAATGTTAATAAAA
>NC_045755.1:2600220-2602471 GCF_008692095.1 Etheostoma spectabile
TCTATTATGGTCTAATAGTCCACATGCTTGAATGTGTGAATGTAAAAATTCCGCAAAAGGAAAGAGGGAGTTGTCTCAACGTGCCTCATATAATACATTCCTCCCAAGTGGAAGCACTGACTCTGGATCATCTGGAGGAGGGTGTGTGCACGTACAGTTTAACACAGATGTGTGTGTGGCTCTCAGTTCTGTATGATGTGGTTGTGTTTCTGTAGCTCCACCATCGGTCGGCCAAGGACTTGAGTGTTCCATATTATAACATGAGCACAGACGCCTCCTGAGTTCCAACACATCACATAACCAGCAGCTGTAAATCTGTCCCACTGTACATGAGCTGTTATTGATTGGCTATGGTTGAACCAGCCCCCTACAGGCGCCTGTACAGTGAGCATTGCAACCTTTGTGCATTTTATTGCGATTACATTTCTGGTACCAATGATGT
This sequence comes from Etheostoma spectabile, assembly GCF_008692095.1. Classification (NCBI taxonomy): domain Eukaryota; kingdom Metazoa; phylum Chordata; class Actinopteri; order Perciformes; family Percidae; genus Etheostoma; species Etheostoma spectabile. The sequence continues at coordinate 2,600,663 of NC_045755.1, forward strand.
TACAAAGATGACAGTGAGACATTAGTGATTTAGGCTGAGGTGCTAGTGTGCTTTAACAATTAAAGGAAGGGTCAGGGAATTTTGTGGTCTTTTTCTTTTTTGCTTTCTTGTCCAGAATTAGATGAGAAGATTGATACCACTCTTAGCTGTATTCTAAATATGTCATGTGATGCATGGAAGGGTGGACCCAAGTGCAGAGAGGAAGCAGGCAAAAGTTGAGCTAGAGGGTTTATTAAAAATAAAAAGCAAAGTACCAGCAAACAACGAAAGTCCTGAGAGGCAGGCAAAAACTAAATCCAGAGTGCAAAGAAATCCAGGAAGCAAGGAACCAGACACAAACTGACACAGGGAGACACAACACTACAATGGCCTGACACAGGACAAGGGAAGCACAAAGACTCAATCCAGAGGGTAACGAGGTAACAAGAGGGCTGGGAAACAGGTGGAAAACATCAGGTAATCACTGGAGCGGGAAAACACAGGAAGTAGAACTAAAGACGAGACAGAGACCCAGACTTCAAAATAAAATAGAACATATACAAGACCTGAGCAATAATGACACCATATAATAATCACAAGACTTGACAGTAACCAGGCCAAGAAGTAAAGACAGGAAAACAGACTACCACAATAAGACAAGACACCAAACCACAACGAAACAGGAGTCTAGCCATTACTTTAGCTTAGCATACAGACTGGAAGCAGAGGGAGACATCCGGTCTGACCTTCCGGGGGGGGGGGCTGCCAGGTTCTTTTCCACGTTTGTTTCCTTTAGTATACACAGGTTGATGGTGACTCCTGGAATTCACTGCTCAGAAAATGTTATGGATTAAACTAACAAGATATAACATGTTATTTAGTGAGCTGCAGTGGTGCTGGTGTGTCGTTTTTGTTATCTTTAGACATGAATAGGAAGCTATTTCCAGTCATTATGCTAAGCTAAGCTAATCAGTTGCTGACTGTAGCTTTATATTGGGCGTACAGATGTGATTGATATCAATCTTCTCATTGAACTCTCTGCAAGAAGTGCACAGGGGTCTTTACCAGAATGTCAAACTATTCCTTTAACTCATGTCACCTCACAGAGGGGTGCATGTATTTATGGTTCAGCATATGTCCTAAATATCCCAGAGGAAGTAAGGGATTTTGTAGCAGGACCTTGCAGCACGTTGTAGTAATTCGGACTGAGTTTAGTTTGCTAGTGATACTTGGTAGTCGCCACAACTTATTTGATTTTTTACTTACACATGAATGAATGAATGACCCAAAACATACGACAATAACTGAATTTTCTACTTCCACTTCAGTGCATTTGCTTTGTGTCTTCCAGTGGAGGATTGTGATTGGAGGATTGTTGTGTCCATTTTTTTAACAGTCAAGCTTGTTCTTAAATGACCTACCTGTCTTCAATACAGTTAAAAGACAAAATGACATTGTACTTGTCTTAATGGAACATGTCCAAACAAGCGCGGGTCACATTTCTATAAATAATAAATGTCATGCGATGTACAGTATGTTAGATTATATAGACGTTGCCAACTCGCAAACTAGTACACAGTGCTGATAGATTTTGCACGCAGGGGGCCAGAAATATCTGTTGCCTCGGACCTGTGAAATTCTTAGAGGCCAATTTATTTTTAAAGACTCAAAGAGATTTTGAATATTATTTTGAGCACCTTTTTTTTTATCTTTCATCACTTCTTACCCTTTTTTAGACAGTCCAAGGTCTGTTTTATTTGATATTTGAGCAGATAGTGGATGTCATCTGGCCAAAGATTGTGTGTGTGTGTGTCTGTGTCTGTGTCTGTG
>NC_045755.1:2602481-2603799 GCF_008692095.1 Etheostoma spectabile
TGTCTGTGTCTGTGTCTGTGTCTGATCACATCACATCCAAACAACCAAAGGTAGAAGTTATAGTCCATGGTGTCACGTTGGAGATGTTTTGTTTGAAAAGTGGAGGTCAATAACCCCTTGATCCATGACGGACCTATGTTGTTCAGCTGATGTCAACACTGATTTTTATTCTCCTGTGACAGAAATGAACTCATTAACACGTCCACGTCAGGGAATCTAGTTAAATGTTGATAAGCCAACTTGTAGGGCTGCAGCTTTTGATCGTTTTTAGTGTTGATTAATCTAATGATTAATTTCTTAATCTATTAGTTTGGTCTATAAAATGGGTAAACAAGTGTTGTTTTTGTGTTGTCACAGCTTGACAACATTCAGTTTATTGTCATAAAGGAATGAAGAAGCTATAAAATATTTACAGTTAACCCTTGTGTGGTCTTCCCGTCAAATTGGAAATCAACACTTTTGTTGACGCTTTATATCGATGTTTTTAACTTTTTCTTTGTCCCTTTTTTCAACACTTTTTTCAGTGTTTGTCACTTTTTTGACGTTTTCAAAACTTTGTTACACTAACTTATTAACTTTAGTGTTACAGTTATTTTTAGAATTTATGGTCAATAAACCTCAATTATAGGAAATTATACCTAATGTTTGTGTTTTGAAAAGCAGAAATTAGGAATTATTCAGACTACAATTAAAGGAATGGTTGTTGATGGATAATCACAGACTGTAATATGTCAACTTTTTCTCAATACTATTTCAAAAGCACTTAATTTTTCTCTCATATGCTATAAAATTAGATATGACACCCCAAAATGATTAAAAATAGAGATTTGTACTTGACAAAGAGCGTTGTGTGGAATCAATCATGTTATTTGGGGTAATTAAAAAGAGCATTGATATAGGAAAACGGGACAATTTGACCCGAGGACAACATGAGGGTTAAGAAGCTGGATTCAGAGAATTTTTACTTGTTGATGACTCAAACTGATTAATTGTTTTTGTTATATAAAATAGTTAATAATTAATTAATCTATTAATCTATGCAGCTCTACCAATTTTTGAAACAGTGTTCCATTGACAGAATTTTCAACGCCAGGGTTTTCAATAGGTCTTGTGTTCTCAAGTTAATTGAATTAGAGAGAAATAAACTCATTTTACTCGTGTTACGTCATCTCCTATTTGAGCAATAACTTCACCAAATCCTGTGTCCAAATTTAACTAGACACTTCTTCGTCAAATCCAAACTATATTTTGGAATAGTAGGCTAAGTCGAGTGAATTTCACAAAACAGTCAATATGTGTTGGCAAGCTCAGCGGTAGG
>NC_045755.1:2603809-2604054 GCF_008692095.1 Etheostoma spectabile
CAGTAGGATGACACAGCTTTACCAATATACTTATTACAAGAAATTTGAGTCTGCATTAATCAGCTTCAGGTTCAGCTGTTGTCAGTCTATGTTCTGTTAAAGAGAGACCCATGGATGTTTCATACAACACACATATTTACCTGGATCATACAGCTGGGATCATACGGTTTTGAACCTTTTCTTACGTTTTTGTCCCATTTGTAACACTTTTGATGCTTTTTTTTCAATGTTTGTCACTTTTTTTT
>NC_045755.1:2604074-2606718 GCF_008692095.1 Etheostoma spectabile
CTAACTTATTAACTTTAGTTTTACAGTTAGTTTTGGAATTTATGGTCAATAAACCTCAATAATAGAAAATTATAGCCAGTGTTTGAGTTAGAAAAGCAGAAATTAGGAATTATTTTGACTAAAATTAAAGGAATGGATGTTGATGGATAATCACAGACTGGAATATGTCAACTTTTACTCAATACTATTTCAGAACCACTTCAATTGTTTTTTTCAAATGCTATGAAATTGAATAAGACACCCCAAAATTAATGATGGGTTATTACAATTGGGTAGTTAAAAACAACATTGATATAGGAAAACGGGTCAATTTGACCCGAGGACAACATCAGGGTTAAGGTGGACACTTGAAAATTCATCATGTCCAATGTCCCAAATCAAGCAAACTAAACCTGTTTATTTCAAGAAGTCAAAAACTAACCATGGCCTACATAGTCATGGCCATATTGACACTGTGTCACACTTCTAAGAAACAAACATAATAAAATACTTAAATAAACTCTACTTAAACTACAATTCTTGTCATAAATATGCAGCTAACGATTATTTTTGACATGGAGTCATTTGCCAATTATTTTCATAAAATGTTAGAAAATGGTTAAAACAATTTCTCAGAGCCCATGCAAACATCTTTAAATTTCCAACAAACAGTCCACCACCCAAAGATATTCAGTTTTACTGTCATATGAGAGAGAAAAAGCAAATTTCTGGTCATTCAGCTGTTTTGGGGGGGGTATTTTTGTGAGCTTAACAGAGGATCGATTATCTAATAGTTACCTATTTTATTTCCATTTAGTAATCGTTATTTACAAATCCACAAATTAAAATATTGTAGGTCCCTTTTGCCCAAACAGCCGTCCAGTGTCCCAACTTTCAAACTCTAGGTCCCCACTTTGTATCAAAGATGTGAAATGATTGAAGTCTCAAGCCCTAACACAAGATGACATCACCAGGCTTATTTTGTCAAACTATGCTAAGCTTCTTAAACAACAACAGAAGACTTTATACAACCGTCTGAACAACTTATCTTCATGTGTTACATTGGTGGAGTGTCCCTTTAAGTTTTTGCACTACAGATAAAAGACATCTCTGCCATTTTGACACGCCCTTACATCTCTTCATGTCCTTGTATTCCTGCCTCAACAGGTTCCGACATTATGCCAAAGAGATATCAGTTACCCATGGTTCTTTGCCTCAACAGGACACTTGGAATTGTTGTTTGCATGTGTATGTGATATCTTTAAGCTCAGTCATATAGCTGGCTGCTTTTCCACTCTGAGGTTTATGACCCCCCCCCCCCCCCCCCCCAAGCTTGCTCTTATCTCTGTTTGGTAAAATCACGGGATTGGCTCTGGGACAGCTTTCTAGTCACAGGTGATTGGCTAAGCATGTGAAGTCTAAAACCCTTGAAGGACTGTGATGCCGTGTAAGGAATGTCCCTGCAGCTACAGAAAGCACTGTGGGGACACAAAAATTTGACTTTCATTGCTATTCACATAGTTACTTTCTGCAGGGATTTCTGTACCTTTCAGCTTTGCTTTTTCCCCTAAATGACCAATACCCACATTACTTGACTATAAGAAAAGTTGCATTCCTTACTGGGGGGATGGGAATTCAGTCCGTTGAAAACCAGCAACTCAAACAGACTTATTCATTTTTATTTAACATACTTTACAAGCAGTTAGGTTTGCATATTTGCTAAAAAATTAGGCTTCTGTTGTTTTGATTTTTAATTTCCTGGATTTAAAGCAAGACTTTGCAACGTAAATTGCTCTTACAAATAAAAATTCACGAGCAAAAACAGACAACTTTCTCAGCTCAATACACTTGGTAGTTTTGCAGCTACTTTAACCCTCGTGTTGTCCTCGGGTCAAAATGACCCGTTTCAAAGTGTTTTACATCAGAAATATGGATTTCTTTCAACCAAATTGCCCAAAAATAACATGGATGCAACATTCTTCAGATAAAATTAATTACTTACTTTGATTACTTAATTAATTGATTACTGTCATTGAATTTTTTTGGGTGTTTAAGTTAATCTTATAGCATTTTAATTATTTTTTTTAAAGGTTTCCTAACAGTATCCGGACTAAACTTTGACATCTACCCATCTGAGATCCACTCAACATCCTCTGATCTTAACTATTAGTCAAAATAATTCATAATTTCTGCCTTTTTAACTAAAAACGTATGTCTAAATTGATATAAATGAGGTTTGTTGACCATGAATTCCAAGAATAAGTGTAAAGCCTGTTATTAAACCAGCTCAGGTTTTAAAAATAGCATCAAAAGCTGGAAAAAGTGACAAATAAATCAGAAAAAGGACAAAAACATTGGAAAAACCAAAAAAAATCAATTTTGACCTGGAAGGACAAGTTCATGGTTAATGGGAAGACAACACAAGGGTTAACCCTCGTGTTGGCTTGCCGTCAAAATTGAAAATCCACACTTTTGTTGTGCTTTTTATCAATGTTTGTCACTTTTTTTTTTTTAAACGTTTTCAACACTACGTAACACTAACTTCCAAATCCTGTTACTAGACTAGACACTTCTTTGTTGAATCCAAACTATATTTTGGAATGGTAGGCTAAGTTGAGTGAATTTCCCAAAACAGTCAATATGTGTTGGCAAGCTCAGCGGTAGG
>NC_045755.1:2606728-2607593 GCF_008692095.1 Etheostoma spectabile
CAGTAGGATGACACAGCTTTACCAATATACTTATTACAAAAGTCAACATTAATAAACATTTACTGGAAAGTCAAAAGAAAACTGAAAGAGAAGAAGACCATACAAATGTGTCCAAGTTGGACCAGCCGGTTCAGCTGTTGTCAGTCTATGTTCTGTTAAAGAGAGACCCATGGATGTTTCCTACAACATACATATTTACCGGGAGGATACAACTGCATTAACTAATGTAAAAAAAAAATCTTTGTGCTACTGTTACAGTCTGTTTTAGCACTTTGTATTATGCCTTTGTGTAGAAGGTATGCAGTCAAAAATATTTTGTTAGTTAACCATCAACTAGTCTCTATCAACGAGGTTCCTTTGTTCCACCAAACAAGTTCCTTCCCGAGGCTTCCCGTTGCTTTGTCCGGCGCCGCCGAAGACGATTGGGATTGGTTTAAAGAAATGCCAATAAACCAGAGCACGTCTTTCTCCTATCCCAGAATGCTGTGTGAACTAGTCAGACCCTCTGTCGTGACTCTGTGGAGGAAGGTCTGGCAATGCAAGACTAACCATCAACCAACTTAAAACAATCCTACTTGTTGGGATTGGACGTTAGAGTGTTAGAAGTGTTGCTGTTCTGTGCCTCTCCAATACACTATTCTGTGATAGGTTAGTCCCAGCGCCCCTCACCTACACTATTCTGTGATAGGCTAGTCCCAGCGTCCCTCACCTACACTATTCTGTGATAGGCTAGTCCCAGCGCCCCTCACCTACACTATTCTGTGATAGGCTAGTCCCAGCGCCCCTCACCTACACTATTCTGTGATAGGCTAGTCCCAGTGCCACTCCCTACACTCAAAGATTCCTCCTGTTGTTGTGTCCCACC
>NC_045755.1:2607603-2608579 GCF_008692095.1 Etheostoma spectabile
ACACACGCTCAGGACACGGAGAAGTGAACATTTCTCTTCTCAGGTCCGCGGGGCTTTTCCGTTAACATTTAGGGTTTCATCAGCTTCAGGTTTGTTTTATACTTCGGTTTGAACTAGTACCTAGCAACCAGGAGACTTCTGGTAACCGTGGGGATTGTTCAGACATAGTGCTTGGTAGAAAGCGACTCGCGTTGCATCTCTGCCGTCAGTTTTTTTTTCTTCTTTTTTTTTAAACCCCCTGCTGGTCTAACCAGTTTTTTGAGTGTCTGAAACTTTCTTGCTGTGTTTTAAAAAAAAAAAAAAAAAAAAAAAAGGCAGTTGCGGTATATAAATATTACAAATGAAATACACACACAAACATTCCAACCCCCCCTCTCTTTGTTTCTCTCTCTCTCGCTTTGTTTGTCTCTCTCTCTCTCTCTCGCTCTCTCCTCCTCCTCTCTCTCTCTCTCTCTCTCTCTCTCCTCTCCTCTCTCTGTATCTCTTACTCACTCATAGACACACACACACACTCACACATACCTGTGAAAATAAAAAAGACCCCCCAAAAAAATGATTAAAAGTTAAAAAAGAAAGTTAATTTTGAGTATGAAAACTCTTCGTTACAATTTACTTATAATTGCAACCACATTGTTGTATTTATTGTTGCAAAACTTGTTATTACTTTAGGCCTATAGTTCGTTTGTTACCATGACAACACCACTGGTCTGAAGCTCAATGCTGATGCTGTCACGGAAATAGTTTTCTATCAGAAATAAATATAAAAATTTCTGATCAACCCATATCAATTGCATGCTTAAAATAACATACCGGTTAAAGCCCCGCCCATTTCAAGACAACCCGACCCACTTCCGTTGATTCCACACAATGCTCTTTGGCAAGTACACATCTCTACTTTCATTTATTTTGGGGTGTCTTATTCAATTTTATAGCATTTGAAAAAAATGGTTTTGAAATAGTATTGAGTAAAAGTTGA
>NC_045755.1:2608589-2610355 GCF_008692095.1 Etheostoma spectabile
TTCCAGTCTGTGATTATTCATCAACATCCATTCCTTTAATTTTAATCTAGATTATTCCTAATTCCTTCTTTTCTAACTAAAACATTAGGTATCATTTCCTATAAAGGAGGTTTATTGGCCATAAATTCCAAAAATAACTGGAAAACTAAAGTTAATAAGTTGCATGTTACAAAGTGTTAAACGTAAAAAAAAAGTGATGAAAAAGGGGACAAAAAAAGTAAGAAAATGTTAAAAACATTGATTAAAAAATGTCAAAAGTGTTGCTTTTCAATTTTGACGGGAAGATAACACAAGGGTTAACTGTTTCACTGATTTGTTTTGTTTTTGTGACCAAATGTTTTAATTAAAATAATTATAACCAATCACAAACAATATGCCAAGACAAGAGAATATGTCTCAAGACCAATAAAATAAATAAATAATAAAAACCGGAAGGAGAGAAACAACAACACAGCAGCAAAAAGCAACGTCCGCAGCTCACAAACGACACACAAATAAAATGTTCTCACTGTTTTTTTGAAGTAAATTAAATGCAACATCTTTCCAAATATCAATAAGTAATCATGGTAACCCTCCTTTTGTCTTCGGGTCAAATTTGACCACTTTTCAAAAAGTGTCTGGATCAGAAATGTGTCTCTCTTTCAATCAAATGTGACTCTGGTAGAAATGGTGAAATCTGACCACTTCCGGGTTAGGCCCCGCCCAGTCCGAGTATGGATACGGATACAGATAATTCATGTGGTAAACAGATACAGATAATGCTGTACTCGCTCATCCCTAGTAAAGTGTCTGTTGTCGACAGGAAATCTCGTTTGCAGCCTGTCACAGGCACACTTAGAAGATTTGGATTCTTTTACTCTAACCACATGGGTTGGGGTTCCAGGTTCCGAACCCTCTGAACGATTTTGTCTTTTGCCGTTAGAAAGTTGCTGTGTTGCAGTTTGTCCCTCTCATGCTGTACTGTGTGCGTGTGTGTGTTCCTTCTGTGGGACAGCATTACTAAGTGGACAGAGATAAAACCTCATCCCTGACATGAACATGACCTTGGGCATGGCGATATCCCCAACGCTGTGCTCTGATTGGTTGGTTGGCGGCACAGCCTACTCCAAAATCACTGACAGTTGCCTGCAGCACTCTTGGGTGTGTGCGTGTGCAGCGCATGTGAAAATATTTGTGAGTGTCTTTGTCGGTACAGAAGAGAGAGCACAGTGACGGCAGTCAGTTGTTTCGTGTGTGTGTGTGTGTGTGTGTGTGTGTGTGTGTGTGTGTGTGTGTGTGTGTTGTGTGTGTGTGGTGTGGTTGTGTGTGTGTGTGTGTTGTGTGTGTTTGTGTGTGTGTTGTGTGTGTGTGTGTGTGTGTGTGTGTGTGTGTGTGTGTGTGTGTGTGTGTGTACGCGCACAGACTATTTAACAGCATTGGTGCACTCTGGTGTCTTCGTTTTACGGTGGCAAACATTCTGGCCATGTAAAAATTAGATTTACAGATTACATTTCTCTACATTACTATCTATCTATCTATCTGACTCCGACAGTTATGGATTTTTAAGGTTGATACCGATACGAATATTTGGTTATTTAAAAATCGGATATTCCAATATATCGGCCGATATATATTTAAAAAAAATCCAGAAACACGTAACAAAACATAAACAGATTTCCCTAACATTAGTTATTTGTAGTTATTTATGAGTTGTTACTCAAATAATATGACAATTTATTTTGTCACAACAGATCAGAGGAACATAAAAATATATTAAAGTTCTGATA
>NC_045755.1:2610365-2610741 GCF_008692095.1 Etheostoma spectabile
GTATAAAAATACAAACTTAATATATGAAACTTTAAAAGTCGTTTGAACAAAAACACATTAACAAAAAAAAATTCAGTGTTGCCAACAGGGACGTTGTAGAGCGTCCTCTGGTGGACAAACTGCAAGTCCAACGCTCGTAACAATGTTGACCGTCCGTTTTTTTATTTTATTTTTTAAATATGAATCTATCTGAATCATGTATTTGTCATTATACATGATTCTGATGAATGAATATTTAAAAAATAAAAATTGGCCATTATAAATGCCGATACCGGTATTATTGCTGATAACGATACCAATATTAACGGGCGATAATATCGGCCTGCTGATATATCGGTTGGGATGTTCTATCTATCTATCTATCTATCTATCTATC
>NC_045755.1:2610751-2627637 GCF_008692095.1 Etheostoma spectabile
CTATCTATCTATCTATCTATCTATCTATCTAGTTACATGTTTCCTTTCTTCCAATCAGTTTTTTTAGATTTTTTTAGTGCTAATACTTTTTTCATACTTTTATGTCCCTGCCATCTGCCCTCCTGCTAATTTCTGTTAAGGCAGACGCATGTGCATATGTTTGTGTGTGTAGTCGGGGAGTTAGGAGGGTGCTCAAAGAGGGAGGGGCCTCTGTCTTCCCTCATTGGTCAACAGAGGCCCTCCCTCCTCCCTTTTAAAAAGCCTGCTCTCTCACCTGAGTCACAAAACAGCTGCAGCCTCTCGCCCATTCACCTATCTCTTATATGTTTTAAGAATTTATTCCAAAAGAAAACATAAGGTACAATACCGGGACCAATTTTACGGATTTTCTTTTCTTTTTTTTAGGAAGTGAGTATGCCTGCTTTGCTTAAACAAATGTGGTTCATAATGACAAATTGCAGAATGCTTGTTGTCAAGGAATGATGGAAATACTCCAAGTAGTTCTTTGGAGCTAATTATTTTCTTGATTCTACTTTTCGAGCTGCAACAGGCTGTTTTTAAGGCAAACCCACTGGCTTACACTGTGACAAGTGAAGTAGACCAGAGTTTCAGCAGTGTGCATTGCTGGAAGGAATTTTTGCTTTCAGGTGGCTGATGCAAGAGTTTGTCTGGGTGGAGGAATATCAGATAGGAGAGTTGTTCAGACGGAAGATAGGAGGTTTTAAACGGATTTGTTGCAAGAACTGATCTAATAGTTCTTCCTAAAGCGTGTTTCAAAGTGTTCTTTTAATTTGAAAATATGCAAAACTTTGGAGAAGGTTAGTTTTTTTAGCTACTCGATGAATGTTTGTGGTGACTGGTAAATGCTTACCGTCTGTACACATAGTAACAACAAGATAATCTGTAAATGGAATGAAGCTATGAACATAACTGCATATTGCTTGATCTGCAATTCATTGCATGCAGTTTTTTGGCCCTACACTTGTTGACTTAGAACAAAGTTCAGTTGTTGCTGTCCTTAAATGCTTTGGGTTACTTGTGAAGCTTATAACAGGAAATGTTATTTGTGATGTATTTGGTTGATTTGCTTGTGTTCCTAATTTTATGTTTGGTTCTGCATTCAAAATTAGTGACAGCATGTTGGACCAACGGAAATTATTTTGAATGCAGGTCATCATATCTAAGACAGTCTTAGACATCTAAGACCAAAGACGTAATGTATTGTTTAATTGTGAAAAAGCTGTAAGCTTAGTTGTGTTTCTGGCCAGTGTGTGGCAGCTGTAAACACAAGTGTGAAGGCATCCCAGAAACCTTGAGGACACAATGGGATGCAAATGCTCAGACATGGTGAGAGATGTATTTGTCTGCATACAGTTTAGCATTTCAAATGGCTTCTGTTTGGAAGGATTACATTAAATGTAGCAGCAACAACAAAGGTTGGTGTCCAAACGTCCCGGTTTGCCAAGGATCCCAGTTTCAAGCTGGGTGTCCAGAGTCCCGACAAATATATGTTAAACACTCAGATGTCCCAGTTTTTGACAGTCACTATGAAATATTCCTTGTTTTCACCACAATTGGAATAAGATTCTACCTGTTTTCAGAGCACACATTATTACCCAACCCAAAATAAAAACATGAACAATGCACACACACCATGAATCAATGAATGTGTTACTGTCAGGGCTGTTAATATAAATGTTATTTTATATATGTTACATTACATCTTTTACATTTACATTACATTTACTTTCCCTTTTTGTATCTACAAGCGGAAAGTAACAATATTGTATCTTCTACTGGCAAAAGCCGGTGACAGCCTACCATCTGGTGGAACACACGCTCTTAACCCTCCTGTTGTCCTCGGGGTCAAATTGACACGTTTACAAAAGAAATATATATCAGAACTATGATGAAAGAATGTTGAAAAAAATGACAAATGTTAGAAAAAGCTTCAAAAACGCAGGAAAAGTTCAACAAAAACATTTTTTTAAACGCTGAAAAAAGTGACCAAACAAAATCAGAATTCTTTTTCCAAAGGTGACAAAAAGTTGTTAAGGAGAAGTGACAAAATAAATTGGTGAATGTGAGAAAAAAAACTTGTTGAAAAAACTTGAAAAACTTAATAAAAGGACAAAAAGAGTTGGCAAAAAAATCTACAAAAACGTTGAGAAAAGTGTCAAACAGACATCAAAATGTTAAATTTCGACCCAGAAAAACACAACGTTGCAGGTCGACGGGAAGACAACACAAGGGTTAATACTGCTTGGTTAAAAAATAAATAACACAACCTCAACTGCTGATCATGTATGGGACAGAACAAGTGACCCAAGTGCTGGGTAATGCTGGGCCAGTTGGGCTTGGAGCTCATCACACTCTCCACCCCAAAAGTTGGTGCTCTGGGCCCGAAAGGTTTCCCCCCATGAGATGAGAATCTCCAAAAACCCACAATTAATCAGTGTTGATTGCAGAAAGGAAGTTGAGATGAACGTGTTTACAGATACAACCCAACACTATTTTTTGTGCAGCCAAAGCTTTTGAGCCATGAACAGTAAAGCAGGTCCTATTGGCTCCTATTGAGTTGCTTAAGGCAGACACTATGGATGTCGACCTTGTTGTTGATGTTGCTGTGGATGCCTCAACACAAGGCAATGAAGCCAATTCCAATAGTTATCCTGTACTTCAAACAAACTGATCGGGTTACAATCCAGATCCTCAACTTCACATCAATCCCAGGCAATACAATTCTTTTTGGAAGTCCACGAAGTGGAACATAGAGAAACCAACAGACGAGTGCTGGGCGTGTAGGCCTCCACTGTCAGTTCGCCATGTGTTTATCTGGAACCAATGCCCCTTTGGGGAAGATCTTTTCCATGATGAATAACTCCTGGGTGAATGAGAGGAACCGTATTGGATTGACAACTTTGAATGCAGTCATTACACAAATGATTGTTGATGATATCTGAGCAGATTTCCAGTGAAAGCGCAATCTCCTAGAGATCCACTCCTCAGACAGTGTCCTTTCTAAAAAGGTATCTTTTCCCCGTTTTTTTTTTATCAGCGAGGTTCCATAAGCTGGCTTTGCCCACGGCATCTGACATTTTCCAAGAAGCCCAGGAGATTTATAACGAGCGCATCAAACATCTTGGGCAATTTGGTTTTCCTGGAAGACGCAAAGTAATAGACCCAGTATGCATTGTTTTGATTTCTTCTTCTTTAAATTTACCGGCAAGTTAAAAAAAAACACAATGCATCGTTGTCTCTGAAGTGGTCACTCCAGTTGCACGTGGCTACGCATTCCAATGCTGTTGTGATCGCATCACCCACGACACACGTTAATTCCAGGTGTGAACAGGGCCTATGGTAATTGTAGGTGTAAACTACAGTCAGTTTCACCTAAACAAAACTGATACTGCGTCAGAGCCGGACCTCTGTGGCATGTTGCCAAACGTGTGCTTCCATAGTGTAATGCTGCTGTTATGGCAGTATTGAATTCTAGAACGCTTGAAGTTAACCAAGTCAGACAGGTTAATCCTCTTGGCAATGAAAAGTGAAACCCGCTCTCTCGCCACACAGCAGAGAGCGACAGTGAGAGATTAGGTGTGCTGGCCTGTGTGATGCGGTTATTAGCGGTAATATAGCCGCTTAATCTCTGTTGGCTCAAAGATATTGGAGGTTTAAAGATCACAGGGAAAACAACAGACTACCAATGACTGAAACTTTATGTGAAAGATGTTTACCTTGTAGAGCCAACTGCAAGGGGTCAGGGTGGAGAGTTTTAGGTAGTTTCAGGTTGACTGTACACATTGTGTTGTAAACATCTGTTACTAAAAGCTAAGGTCCCAATACTAGACTTCAAAATCGCCGGTTCACTGTACTAGTCACATTACATAACTTGCTGTCTTGTTATTATCTTTTCACACTAATGGGGCCCACACACTACTAGATTGGCTGGGCAAGTGCCAATGTTGATTTGGCTCCGATACAGGGCTTTTTGTCGGGAGCTCAAAAAACTGTTGGCGAGTGGAAAACCTGAGCTTAAGTCCTTTAGTTGGCGCTTGCTACAACAAACATCCTTTAGTAGTTTTCACAAGCTGATTTTTAGAGTAGTGATCTGTAGTTGTGTACCGTTTTGAGGTACTTGCATTTTTTTTAAAGAGTTACTATTTAGCTCCCACTTGTAACAAAAGAGGAAGCTCACACGAAAAAACAATGAATGTTGTTCAATTGTTTTGCTGTCTGTTATTTCTGTATTCCTTTAATTAAAAAGTACACTGAGACCATGTTGTATGGTGATTTATACACCTAATCAATACATTGGATTAATTAATTGATTGATTGAACTGTTTTATTTGGCCAAACTAAACTTGGTTTAGGCAAACATAGAAGTTTCAGTCAATAGTGAAATGAGTGCATGGGTGAGTATAATATGAAGTGTGTGTAAAAGGAAAAGTCAAACTATAGTGGCTGAATGAAGAATCCGAGTGTCCCCGGGGTGGTGCATGGTGATGAGACAAAAGAGACTAGTGCATAGTTGGCAGCCATCTTAAATACATGTGAGCCAGGCCTAACAGGTGTGCCACATCTCCTTCAGACAACTCTGGCCTAGTTGTCATACGCCGCTCCATTTCTGAGGGGAATATTTTAATTTTAACTCCACAACATTCATTTCATACTTATTTTGCAGATTGAGATTTTACAAACATTGGCCAGCTACAGTATTACATGTTCTATAACAATAATGTAATAGTATAGTTTAGGGGTGCAAGATATATCGACTCAATAGTGTTATCGCAATACATCAAAAGTGTCGCAATAAGTATGCAATATTTTATTTTGTTGAGCGCTGCGTCCCGTCCGTTGGCTGTGCGGCGTAGTTATGTTTGATTTAGAGCTCGCTTGAAACACTATGACCATCATTTCATTGGCCGGTGCCACTTGCATATGTTAATGCATATCAGCGCACGGGTCCACTGCGTGACAAACCCTATGGAGCGTACTTGTGTGCATATTTCAACGGAGTGACAATGTAAGAGAAGAAATAGATACAACTAAAATGGAACAAATCAAAGAAGAGAAAGAAAAGTTCTGTCCTGTTATCTTTATTTATTTTATACTGTCCACCAGTACAACATGTCCTGTTCTGTAGACTTGGTCCTCATTTAATTATTCATGTATGACAGTCAGTTGAAATGAACCTTGTGTTGTAAGAAAACATGTTTAATTTGTAACAAATGTATTTAGATGCGTTTTCCCATAACGTTTGTAATTTTACATGTTTAAAAATAATGAAATTATATCGCAATATCACATTGTGTCAGTATCGTGCAACCCTAGTATAGTTTAATATATCCTATGCTTTTACTTCTGTTGTATCTTTTTTGTTTACCACCTATCAACCTTACTGTTTTGGTTCACTCTCACCACTTTTATAGTGTCATTTTTGGCTTTGAAACGGGATAGCCGACTACTCTTCCAGGCACCAGATGGCAGGCCGAAACGTTAGCAATTAGCTGGTGAACACAGTGGAGCATTTAGCCGCTACAGAGCCATATATTTGCACAAATACTTAAAATTGGGCTCTGGCAGTCCATTGGGATTGGCGACATCCAATTGCTGCTGTAAATACTTTGAAACAAAAGAGAATTTGGGAGCTACATGTTTCTTGCATGACATCTCCCTTGTTGTTGTTGCGTACGTTTTGCTATGGTTTGTGTTTCGCCCGGGCTCCACCCAATCAAAGAGCTCATTGTGTGAGTGACAAAAGCCATGTAAATACTTTTACTGTTAGTAGCCATTTATAATCACACAGGCTTAGTTCACTGTCTTCAGCACTCCTTAAACAACTTAATGATGAATGTTAGTGATGGAAAATCCCCTGTGCAGCACTGTTGGCCTTTTTTCTTTAATGGTAGTGGGTGAGGTTGAATAAACCATAAACAAGCAGCCTGTTATTGGTGGCCGTCGGGCGATCTCTTGAACTCATTGCACCTTTGACTTGGTTTCAGGGTTTCTTGACTCAACTCCCACCACAAATTTCTATGTACTTCAAACATTGTAATATCTTCCTAAAGACAGATTAGACATGAGACATCAATTTGTATTTGTATTATATATTGCATTTTACTAATAGCCATTATAAAGAAAATATAGTTAGCGTCATAAATCAGGCTGGTATGAAATGGAAATAGCAATAAAGCTAACAGGACGGCCGTCCTGCTGGTGTTGGTGGCGCTGTGGGAGGCGCCAAGGTTGCACCATGTCCCAGCTCTTTAAGGTAACATAACAAACTCAGTTCCAGGAAAAGAGATGGACTGATTTGCCGGGTAGAGGGCCCCATTTTCCCTAAAGTGTTCTCCATCCAAGGCCAAAAAAAGCTAGACAATACATGCGTCTACAGGCTTGTAATCAGCTGAAAATGGGCATTCCTCTGGTGATCTTTAATGTGTTTAAGACTTTGGCAAGTATAGCCACTGTTGTTGAAGATGTGAACCCAACATCTTCAAAACTGTTTTAGTAAATTTCCTCTGTTTCTGTTTTTTATAGGTCTTTTGGAACAACTTCTAGCAGAGTTTGAGGAAGAGGCACATCACCGCCTTGTGAAAACACTGAAACACTGAAAACCGAACTTCTCCGCCTCTCACCCTGCCGTGCACCACTATGCCGGGAGCCGTGGATCGTATGGAGCTAAGTAAAGTCTCCACAGAGGCCGATGAAGACAGCACCGACAGCCTGGAGGACCGCTTCCCAGAGCCCATCGACTCTGAGAAGGCCACTATTGACAGGTCAGCAACCATGATGTCACGATTTCCTGCCCCCCATATGAGCGGGCACTACCAGTCACCACCATTTAACATTTAGATTGAGCCAGTTATTACAGCTGTGGGACTGTTTAGAATGATCTAACATTGTTGACTGACAAAGATGCTGCAACTGGTGTGTGGTGGCAATTTTTTATTTTGACACACTCTAAGTGAATTAAAGGGTACTTTTTTTCAGCTTGTACCCCATTGTCCCATGCTTGGTGTCTAAGTGACTAATGTGAACACAAATTTTTGAAATTTGTCCAGTATTGAGCAACAACGCTGTAACAGGCAGTCCCGAACCAGGGTGCAATGTAAATATAGGGCAATTGCACACCGTCAATTTCCATCCACTAAAGCGCTGTTTTTGCCACTGTGTCTGACAACATTATGAAAAGAATAGACCTTTTTGTTAAAGAGTAAAGTCTTTTTTGTTTAACCAAAAACAACTTCAAGAGCGCTATCGCTGTCCTCTCCACACTCTATTAATCATTTCAGCGTGTATACAGCCAACCTTTTTCTACATGTAATGGGTGATTTACGGGGTCATTTCAACCAAACTAGAGTGGTATTTGTTGAAACAGTAAAAAGACGAACCACAACAACTTTTGATTTTATTTTGTTTCTGCCGACTTTGAACCGAACACCCAACTCAACTTAGGTCAGCCAATCGGTTTGTTTTCACAACACAAAGGATACAGTTGATGGCGGGCCTTTTACATTTTGTGTCACGAAGTGTAACCTAAAAGTTGACATAATATAAAGTGATTTGGCCACAGTGTGTGCATGTGTTTATTCATGCTTCAATTTTTTTGTTTTTTTGTTCCTGCAGTCAGTTTATGGATGACGAGGATGGAGAAAGCCAGAAGTTCTTGTCAAATGGTTTGATGAAGAAGAAGAAATACGACGAATACCATGAAGAATATGTAAGTAATTCAATTCCTGCAATTACAGTCTGTTTATTCAGAGTAAGCCTTGCCACATTAGTCACTGTGAGAGCAGCCATTAATCTTGTTAGAAGCTGGTATAACAGTATGTTAGCGAACCAAAAATATGAGCTCTGCTACAAATCACATCACACTGCAGCAAATTTATTTTGATTTTGTGTAGATGGTATTGGACCAAAAAGGCATTCTGGGAAATGTTAGGATGGGTGGAATGATTCAGTTCAGTAAAACTTAACTACTGGAAACAATACACAACTGCATCAAACAGTGTAGTAGAATGTGAGGGTGTATATTTCCTTGAATTACAGCTTGTTGGTGACAAAATATGTTACTCTTGGCGTTAAAGTCATTGGGGTTTGCTGCGTTATGTTCCTGTGCATGCACATGCCAAATGTTTGCTATCTTTCTTATTGCAACGACTACACTACTGATGAATTGTCAATTTCGTCAGTTATCTGGGTCCGATTTTTATTTTAAAGGCAGACTTTTCAGCAATGTTCATCTGTTTTCCTTTCTCTCTTCCTTCTTTCTTTTCTCTCGGAGCAGCATCCCGGCCACACCTCCTTTGGGATGTCTGTGTTCAACTTGAGCAACGCTATCATGGGCAGCGGCATCCTGGGCCTGTCCTACGCCATGGCAAACACCGGCATTGTGCTATTTACGTAAGTACTAGTGCGGCAGAGATGATTATTTATCTAAAACCTTCCATTTTCTGTGCATTGACATTTCATCGCCTATCGCCTATCTATTCTGGGATAGAGGGAAGAACACTCTGGCTTGATTGTATTTCTTTAAACCAATCACAACTGTCCTGGACGGCGCTAAGCTCCCATAACGAGAAGGGAGGTACGCTAGGCTTTATCCCACCAATGTGCATCAATTTAGCCATTACTAATATATTTTAAGTATATATGTTGTTATTGTGTATTGTACATTTTAATGTGATCCGTACAATATAGTTTTGTAAATCAAAGTCAAAGTGTTGATTACATTTAAAGATGTAACGCTAGCTTCCACGCTCAACTAAGGCAGTGACAATGGTGTAATGATTCAGATGGACACCCAAGACAAGACGGTGCTCAAGACGGTGAGAAGTCTACATGGGATACATGGCTATGAGCTGGTTGGCCAGTGGGACAGAATTAACTCTTGCAAAAATATTAATGATAATGACATTGCCACATGGAATATAGAGCAGTTTTGCCACGCAGACACGTTTGAACTCCCTGTGGCCGTAATTCCTCTGCCACATTTCTTCCAGCTCTGTCTGCCCCCATGCATTATCAGCATTCATGGGTGGCTTTAAACATCCGACACCCTGCTGTCACCATACACCTCCTGTCCACTATCCATGCCCCTCCTGCGTGGCCACCTCATGACCTGGTGGTGCTTTAAGGAACAAGAGAGCACTCCGTGTCAATGGAGTAGAGGAACATCACAATAGCTACTTAAATAATAGCAGAAAAGGGAATAATAATGAACTCCTGCTATCTTTTGCCACACATGCATTTCCTCAGACACTACCATCACAAAAATCTTCTCCCTACTATTGACTTTATTCTTATTTCTTTCCCCCCCACATCATTTCAGTCTCTTTCCCTATACTATAGCTTGAAAGGATTCAAATGACCAAAGCTGACTTCATTCACACAGGGGTTGTTTTCATGTCTCATTTTTGCACTGATCACTGACTTTTGCTTTTCCCCTCTGTGCAGAATCCTCCTCATTGCTGTGGCCGTCCTCTCCTTATATTCTGTACATCTTCTCCTTATGACAGCTAAAGAAGGAGGTTGGTGTTTTAAGTTCAATTCAGTTCATATTTCTTTGTGGAATCCCAACCCAGAGGCTGACAAATATTTACCAATGCAGTTTGAGTTTGGATGGGGTTTGTCCTACGTGACATGGTGCTTTGACCAATTGTTAGTCTAAATACAGTGAAAAATAACTAAAAATGATGGATCTGATGTCTGCGTTGGGCTATTCTTGTTCAGTGCTGGTGTTTGCTACGTAAACGCCACACATCGGCTATTTCAGGCGGTAAATATTTATGTAACACAAACTCTGTGCTTCAGCTTACATTAACTGTAACCTGCTCCGGTCGGTTCTGACAGAAAAAAGTCTGTTGGGTTCAGGTTGGGCTCAGTTACTACTCTCTCTTGCTCAGGTTCGGACAGAAAAATGCATCCCGAGCCACATTCTAGTCCCAGCCTGGGGTCGCAAGATAAATCTAAGGGGTTGCGTGCCGATCACCAGAGTAGTACACAAATTCTGCTGCACAGAATCATGTTTGTTTTTTACACTTTAAATCCAATCTTTGCTTCCTATTTTGTGTGAAATACTGTTCACAATCAATACTTGGCCTGTCTTTGAACTGCTTACAATTAATAGACATACAGCCTATGACTAGGGGTCAGTAGAGTACATATTAAGTAGATAAGTACATATTGCTTAGGATTATGGGGTGAATAGTCCAAAAAAAATTAAAAGTTGCAAACTTGTGCTCTAAAACACTTTTGGCAAAACTATCTTTTTGTACTGATCCACCCCCTTGTGGTCATAAATAGAAGTTGTGCTTGAGATTGCATATATTTCAAATTAACCTGATGCTTTTTGTCACTGAAATCATTTTTTTCCACGGCTAATGTGACCTTGTCTGTTGTGGCAGGATCCCTCATCTATGAGAAGCTGGGAGAGAGAGCGTTTGGTTGGCCTGGGAAAATGGCAGCATTCGGATCCATAATTCTGCAGAATATTGGAGGTAGGCTGTGTGGCTGGGTGTGTGTGTGTGTGGTGGGTGTTGTGGTGTGTGTGTGTGGGTGTGTTGTGTGTGGTGTGTGTGGTGGTGTTGTGGGTGTGTGGTGTGTGTGTGTGTGTGGTGGTGTGGTGTGTGTGGGGTGGTGTGGGTGTGTGTGGCCTCAGCTTGATTTGAAAAAGCAAGCTTTAACTACAGTTTAAATGTCCCAAATCATGCTCATTTTTAGATTCATACTTGTATTTTGGGTTTCTAGAAATGTTTTAATGTTTAAAAAACACAATTTTCATTCTGTGCCTGAGCTAGCCCTCTGTCTAAAACGCTCCGTTTTAGCCAAGGCTGTCCACAAGAGAGCGTCCACAAAGCGTACCTCCTATTGTGCCATTTTGATGCTACCTAGCACTCACCTGCCGTTAGCATCCCATTGACTGCCATTCATTTTGACGCCACTTTGACAGCAAATAACTTTACATCTGAAGCGTTTAATGTTAACTAATGTTAACTAGCATTTTAGTTAGCAATAATTACCCTGTGTCTATGTTATATCCTAACATATACCTATGCTCTCCGTCTCCGCAAGATTCAGAATGATTGAGATTTCTCTTGGCACAGCTACCAGAAGACTTCCAACTTTCAGACAGGTTGCTCACGTCACATCTACGTCTTCAAGCTCAGTTGGAGGCTGCACAGTAACGCTCAGCTATCACCGGAAAAGAGCTTCTAATAGACTTCACTGGTCTCCGTAAAAAAACAGAGTCACATTATCGGTTTCTTTTACTGTCTATGTTTTATTTAGTACCTGTCTCTTTAAGCCCCCCTTCCCGGAAAAGAAAAATCTGCTCTTCCAGGTTTTCCATGTCTGCGCTCTCTGAGTCTCTGCACCATCATTGCAGCTGGGGAATGACTGTATATATATATACGTGTGTGTGTGTGTGTGTGTGTGTGTGTGTGTATATATATATATATATTTATTAACGTTGTGACATCACAGCTGTACAGAAGTACTGGGAGCTTGTTGAAAGGCACAGTGTCTGAATACAGGCTGTGTGTATTTTTCTGTAGATTGACCGTTTTGATACTTGGTACTTTCACAGTATTTACTATTCACCGCTTTATATTTACAAAAGACATGTATAGCTCACTTTTTATAATATGGGACCTGTAATAAAAATGCAAAAACTATACATGCATGTAATGTAGCTTCTCTGTCTGACGGAAGTTTCTCTGTCGTGTCCTGCAGCCATGTCCAGCTACCTCTTTATCGTGAAGTATGAGCTACCGGAAGTGTTAAGAGCCTTCTTGGGTGTAGATGAAATCTCTGGGTGAGTGTGCGTGCATGCGTGTGTTAGAAGATAACTATTGTATGTGTGTACAATACTTACATTAAAGGCTTTAACCACTGTGATGTGTTTGCAGTGAATGGTACCTGAACGGGAACTACCTGGTGGTGTTTGTGTCCGTTGGAATCATTCTGCCTTTATCTCTCCTTAAAAACCTGGGTAGGAACTCACTTTACACCAGCCATTGTGAATAGAGAGGCAAAGTCCCTCCCCTTCCGTGGATCACCATGGGACCTTATTTTTAAATTTACGGTAGTGAAAGGGGAAGAGACTAATTATGTTTTGATCACGAATTGAATTGAGCTATGAATTACACATATGATGTTTGTACATAGAAAAGATCATTTTGCAAGTGAAGAAAGTCTTAGTCTGTTGTAATACTGTTTGAAGTTTAAGACTGTGAAAAAATAAGTAGTTACAAAGACTACTTTGTCGCATGGGCGACGTCTCGCTAATGAACGAGCAGCGGATCTTGTTTTTTTTTCCTCTTCCCGGCTGATAAAACATTGCTGCATAAAACACATGAAGTAAGATAACAATACATGCTAGGCTAGCTAGCAGCAAGGTGATGTAAATTGTGTGAGACGAGAGAATTACTTCACTTCACACACAAAACGAAGCAGCAATACAACAAAACCTACGACAAACTGAGACTTTCTTCAGTTGTAAAAACTTTTTTTAAAACAGGATAAAAAGGATAAAAAAAAAAAATTTTAAATCAGGAAAAATCTTAAAATCAGGTCCATGATGGTCCTCCGTAAGGGGAAAGACTTTGCCTCTCTTTTGTACATTGTTCAACTATTTTACCACATGCTCTGTAACTCAGTATTAATATCCTAATTCAGAAGCAGGATCTATGTCACTTCCTGCAGTTGGAAGCCATTTTCTTTGCAACGTTCTTGCAGCTGTCTGTATGCAACTTGGCCAAACCAGAAGTAATGTAACACTAGTGGAGCCCTTAGTCAGCTCTGGCAATCAGTGTTACTGTAAGGGAACACTTCTATTAAGAGTGCAGTCAGCTCCAACACTAATTTATGAGTGCAGATCTGCCTCAGCTTGCTGAGCTACAGAAAGGCTGCACACTGAGCCCGCAGCAAAGATTATGTGATTAAACCAGTTAGACTTAAAGAAGCAAAGAGGATCAAAGTCTCAATTTCATTAAATAAATGACAATAGTATTTCTGATTTTGGTGTTTCAGGCATTAGATTTGTATTCATGGGTATTATGTTTGACATCCGCTCCATCCAGACCTTATTAAAGGGTTTGATTCCCACTGCAAGTCAAATCTATCGACGTAACAATGCATTATGAATCGGTTAAAAGTGATATAATGTGTAAAGATTATAACCGTTTGAGATACAAATAAAAAAGTCGGAGTCGAACCCAGGCTTGCTGCTTTGAGGAGTAAACCTCTATATATGGGCGCCCACTCTACCAACTGAGCTATCTGGACGCCCATTTTTCTTTCTTTTTTTAAGATTAAATACTATTTCAATTGCACTTTTGATATGATATTATTACCCGTTATTTTACTCAGTTTATATAAATATACATTTTTATCATGAGAAAATCGTAATGGGAACCTAATATGGTGAATAATATTGAATTGTGAGTTAAGTGCATCTTTATTTCCCTAATAGTTAAGCATGTGACCCATATCTGTGAATAGACACCAAAATGATTGTCAGTGACTGTCGGTGTTTGTTTTGGTCCCAATCACTGATGTTCTCTACTCTTCAGGCTACCTGGGCTACACCAGCGGCTTTTCCCTGTCCTGCATGGTCTTCTTCCTGGGTGTGGTAAGTTTTTGTTTAAAAAAAAAAAAGAAAGAATTTAATCTGTTTATTGATCCCCTATGGGGAAATTACAATTTACACTCTGTGTCCACACTTGGTTAGTTTTACACACAGTCCTGAACTACACACACACGCTCAGGATCTATACATGCACTAATGGAAAGATGTCAGAGTGAGTGGGCTGCCAGCCAAACCAGCGCCCTGAGCGGGTGGGGGGGTATGGTGCCTTGCTCAAGAGCACCTGGCAGTGCCCAGGAGGTGAAGTGGCATTTCTCCTGCCACCAATCCACACTCCCTACTTTTTTTGGTCCATACAGGGACTTGAACCAGTGACCCTCCGGTTCCAAACCCAACTCCCTACGGACTGAGCTACTTTTTAAAAAAAAATATAATTTATGAGCAAAATGTTGGATTCAGGCATAGTAAGTTAATTTGGGAGGGCGCCCAGATAGCTCAGTTGATATATTGGGTGCCCATATATAGAGCTTTACTCCTCAACACAGCGGGCTCGGGTTCAACTCCGACCTGCGGCCCTTTGCTACATGTCATCCCCCCCTCCTTTTTTCAGATGTCCTGTCAAATAAAAGGCCTAAATTACCCCCAAAAAAATTAAAAAGAATATCCCAAAAACATTTGGGAGAGTTGTTCATCCATCTATGTCCGCTTATCGGGTATAGGGTTGCGGAAGGAGCAGCTCCAGCAGGGGACCCAAAACTTCCCTTGAAGAGTTTTCCATGTTAAAAATTTTTCTTGAAATGTCTTATGCTGTGTTCACACCGCCCGCGGTTTGCGCAAATTGTTTAGTGGGATTACATACAAAGTCATTGCAAAGACGCAAATAAACGCAAATTCGCGGCGGGCGAAGCACATGACAAGAACACGCTAACTTTGCATCATTCTTTTATCAACGTGTGGAAAGTATTTCAGTAGTAACGTGGCGCAAAGCGGATTTACACGCCCAGCGTGAACACAACGTTAAGCCATAGGAATAACATGTATACGATTTGAAAATGTGCGTAGTTTCCCTTTAAGAATGCATCCAATGACTGTGTGTTTGAAAGCTTGCTGTCAATGTTGTGTTTACCAACTGTTTCTACTGCCCTTAAGCTCATGCTGTTTCAACAACATAGCAGAATCAGATTGTTAACTAGCTTTTGCTTCACCCTGTCCTCCCTACTGACAGTTAGGACCTCTAACATGGCTGCCACAGGTGTATTACATGGTTTAGAGACCCGTGAATGCAGTTCACGCATTAAGAAAATAACATTATGTAGAAAATGTAGTTCCAGTCTATTGAAAAACAGTCTGTATAGTCTGAACAGTCTGTTCAGGTCGAAAATCCCAGATGTTCCGTTTCCTTCCGCGTTCTTTGCGTTCTAACCTCCGATGGGTTTCTGAGGACTATGGATAACTGCTCATTCATTTGGAAGAACGGAACGTGACTCCATATTGTTCTTTTCCAGGTGATCTACAAGAAGACCCAGCTGCCCTGCCCTCTTCCTTTCCTTGACCACCACTCGGCCAACCTCAGCACGAACGCCACAAACATGCAGGGGTTGTCCCCTCTGCTAAACAACTCGGCGCACATTGATTTCTCCCGAGCCGACGTTTCCCCGGTGGTGATCGGCACCCACCAATCCACCGGCGTCCACGTCGAGCCTCACCCCGTTGACGAGGAGATGTGCACGCCCAAATACTTTGTCTTCAACTCCCAGGTACAATGGCGTTTCCAATTGTTAACCATTTCCAAATGTTTAAACCTGGTAGTGTTAGATAGATATATATTGATCCCAATAAAATGGGAAATTACAGTTTTTGTTTTTTTGTTTTTGATAGATAGATAGATAGATAGATAGATAGATAGATAGATAGATAGATAGATAGATATTAATTCATTCCAATAAAATGGGAAATTACAGAACGCTAACAGATGGGTGGCGATGGGTGGCGGTACAAATTCAAACAGGAGAAACAAACGAATGCATTAGAATGCATCAAATGTTGTCTAAAGAAGACACTGTGCACATGGTACTGAACACACAATGCAACAACATTCATATTATTCAACCTATAGCCTAGCTTTTTACAGAAAGTATTGAGATGCCACCCACAGTGTAATCATGGGTAACTGCCGCCGGGCCTTCGTCTACACAGTGTCAGCGTGCTGCGAGATGGTATTTAAAAGCTTAAAAGCTTAAGTTAGGTTGTGATGCTGTTACAGATACCTTTGTTTGGCTTTCAACTCTTGCTCAATTTGTTCAAGTTCATTGTCATGTCATTTGTGTACATTAACAAGCCTTGTTGGCAAAAGGGTGGGACATTTGAAATGCAGCCCCAGTGGGTTGGATCAAGGTGTGTCATTCACTCACAGGCACAAAGGGTCCTCCCTTGGTCAAAATTTTAATCACACTCACGATTTCGGCTCCTAAAGATTTCAGCTCACAATCTCGCGTGATTGAGAAAAACACATTTTGACTGTTGCTGTTTCACTGTTTTTTTTCAAGTTCAATAAATGCAAAATCTTCCCAAAAGACATGAGCAATGAGTTATAGTGTTTAAGAATTGTGATTTCAATAGTGACCAAAAATCAAGCAGCTCTAAACTATTAGATAAAGAAAAAATAGACACAGTATCCATCCATGTGAATGCTCTACATTTAAAAAAAGAAAAAAATGAAAGAATTGTAAGGTTGGGCTCACACACAGGAATGCATCTTACAGTCTACAAATCTAACAGAAGCTGATTGTCAAGTATTCGCCTGTACATGTTAGGTAAAGGTGGGGTTTTTAAGGGTGTGTTCTGACATCTGTGTGTGTTTAGCGCTTTGTTACTTGACCCTGATCATAAATCAGGATAAGAGTATGACACATAGCATTATAATCCCAAGTAATGCCAACCCAGGCTGTGATCTTCACATTATTGAAAAAGTGGAGGCAGTCATTTCTAGGGCTGCACAATTAATCAAATTTTAATCACGATCACGATTTTTCCTTCCCACGATCAAATTTGTGTGATCGAGTAATTTTTTTTTTAAATGCGTCATTCCGTTCAAAGAACACGTTTTTTTTACAAGCCAATCTACCGCTCCGTATACCACAGTCTGATCATGTGCCAGTCAGAGTTGTTCCCTGCACCGCACAGCTTAGTTTCTAGATGGAGACAGTCACAGAGGACAGAGTTACGGGAGGAAAATTCAACAGATAGCAATCGGTTATACGTCGGTTTCAAGGTTTACCAGTTTACTAGTAAA
>NC_045755.1:2627647-2628053 GCF_008692095.1 Etheostoma spectabile
ACATTTTGTCCTGTCTGTGTTGTTTTTCAGAAAACTGCAGTGACCAGTGCCAGTCGGTGCTAGTTAGCATCTGGGCTCTAGGGTGCTAGTTAGTGTCTGTTAGCTCACAGAGCTCTTGGGTGCTAGTTAGTGTCTGTTAGCTCACAGGGCTCTAGGGTGTAACTAACATTTTTCCTCTAGGTCGCACTGGTGCACCTAATGTTCTCGCATCCGCTTCCTCTCCATAAACAAAGCAATGTTGTTTAATTTTGCGTTACATGACCCATTTCTTCTGTAAAGCCGTGTCTGTGTTTGGATCTCTCCATTTATTCTCCACGCAGCCCCGCCACACAGCCGCCGCCAGTCTACACTTCTACATTTGTCCACAGTTTTAGTTGTCATTAACACAGCTGTATATTGTTAAGCA
>NC_045755.1:2628063-2628181 GCF_008692095.1 Etheostoma spectabile
AAACCTGTATTTGTACCAGTGTTTCCGCTGGTAATTCGGCCATCGCGGCCGCCACAGCGAAAAACACAGAAGAAGCTATTGAATGCAACTAACTTCAGTTGGTAGAGTAACAGCGTGG
>NC_045755.1:2628191-2628552 GCF_008692095.1 Etheostoma spectabile
TGCTGGACCTGGGCAAGAGATGTGACCCATGGCCAGAATATCATAATTCATAAAAATGCTGCACAGTGACGATACAGGCATTTCATACACACGACATGTGCAACTATACTGACCCGCCATTCGACCCGTGCTGGACCCATTCATAATGAGTCAGCCGTCTCTCTGTGAGTAGCGTCCATTGCACTCTCCCTCTCTCCTTAGCTCTTTTAATCAGTTATTGTTGAAAACAAGTGAAGGAGCTTTCTCAGAGATACTTTTTTTTTCTAAATATATCCTAGGCTATTTCAGATAATTTTCATTTACATGTTTTGCAGCTATATGTCTATACATTATACAACTTCAACATAAGAGGAATGTAGCA
>NC_045755.1:2628562-2636876 GCF_008692095.1 Etheostoma spectabile
GTGAAAGCAGTTATAAATAGCCTATGTGACTTTTAGTTTTAGTTTTAGTTTTTTAACCAAAATTAGTTTTGGTTAAAATCAACAAATAATCGTGATAATTAATCGTGATCTCAATTTTGATCAAAATAATCGTGATTATAATTTTGGCCATAATCGCACAGCCCTAGTCATTTCACCTTCTTTAACGAGACTTTGTGTTTCTTTTGTGCTATTGAGTGGTTAAGTCACATCAAATCACATGCCAGCTGCAGTTCGAGGAATAAGTTGAAAGGTTTATTTTTTGGATTAGGAGCACTTTTGTCAAAAGAAGGAGAAAAATAAAGAGATTGTTGTAATCAACATGTCAATTTAGCAGTGGTGGAAGAAGTATCCAGATCCTTTACTTAAGTAAAAGAACTAATACCACACTGTAAAAATACTCAAGATACTATACTATACTAGATACAAGATGCTCATAGTATCATGTAGAAAATGTATTCAATGCAATTCAAATTCCTCACATTTTAGATCTAAACAGTTCTGTCAATACACTAGGCCTACCATTTGTAGTTAAGGTGCAGGCTGGAACACGTGGAACACAGCACGACGTGCAGCTGCAAACCGAACCCAGTGGAGGAGTGATGTCCAAGCCTTGTGTGCCTCCTGGCACGGAGAGAATTAACTAACTACCATTTGTAGGCCTGTGTGTTGCTGGGTAGTTTAATTTCAGTATTTTATAAACTACATGTGTTTTGTGTGCAAAAATCTTAACCTGTAAAGTAACTTGTAACTAAAGGTGTTTTTTTAAAGGGGTCAAATTTGACCCAAGGAAAAGGAGGTTTTAAAAATTAAAAGTACTCAAACAGATTCGAAACTGGAAACCCTCAAAACAGTTCTGTTTTTAAGCGTTGGACTTGTAGGTCTATATATTATACTACATCATTTTATAAACTAAATGTGTACAAAATGTTAACCTAAAGCTGTCAGATGAATGTAGTGGAGTAAAAAATACAATATTTCCTTCTGAAATGTAGCAGAGTAGAAGCCCAAAGGGGCATGAAAAGAAAGGAATCAAGTAAAGTACAAGTACCTCAAATTTGTACTTAGGTACAGGACATTCCACCATTGCATGAGAGTCAGAAAGCATGCTAACAGTGGCAGCCAAAGAAAACAGTGCTGAAGGAAAATCTGCGGACCACAATGCCCCACCATGTTTCATCAGCTTGGTGTGTTGCTTCTTTTTCCCTTAGCCTTGGAAACACATTCCTTGCAAGAAGGAGAACTTTCTGTTCTCCGTTGTTGTTTTTGGACTGCCTGAAGCTGAATTTCTGTGTCTTAAATCTTTGTGTGCATTGTTTTTCCCCAGACGGCGTACACTGTGCCCATCCTGGCCTTCGCCTTTGTCTGCCATCCAGAGGTGCTGCCTATCTACAGTGAGCTGAAAGAGTAAGTGTGCTTCTTCCCTTTATATCAGGGGTGTCCAACTCAACTTCCCTAAGGGCCACACTGGAAAATGAGAATCACATCAAGGGCCAGACATGTAGAGTTTATTGCTTTGATGTCAAAAATCTTTGACTGTGTTATTGCATGTCTCATAGAGTCTTTTCACTGCCAGTTTGGTTGACTAAAATGTTGAGGAAAATGCCAAAAAGGGCTGGGCAATGTGGAGGAAATCAAATATCACGATATTTTTTACCGAATACCTCGATATCGATACCACAACGATATTATAGTGTTGACTATTGGTGCTTTCACAAAATATTTACACAATGAGATTTTTGATAAGTAATCATTCATTAATGGGGTATAATGACTAAGTGGGTAAAGGCAAATAATAGAACAGCTAGAACAGTCTGGTAGGTTAAGAAAATGACATCACTTTACTGTAATGCAGCCTGTAAAACCAGGAGAAGACAGCACTTATGCCATATTACGATATCCAAAATCTAAGACGATATCTACTCTCCTATGACAATATCTATATATTGCCCAGCTCTAGGTCAAAAAAGCACGAAAAATGCCAGGAACTTGTCAAAACATTGAAAGAACGCCCCAAAACATGGTTAAAATTTATTGGGAACCTAAATTAATATGGGGGCCAGATAAAAATTTGCAAGGGGCTGCATTTGGCCCGCGGGCCTTGAGTTTGACACGTACGCATATCTATATAAATCAACTTTAATGGGGGCTCAATCAAAGCTGTCAATTATGACGTTTCACACTGTTTTTATAGCATCAATCAACAAATAAAACTCTTAAACAAACAATAAGTACTTTTATTTATTTATTTTGTCCGGCTGATGTCCCATCAGCAAAAATGAAGGGGGCGGGATTTACGGCATGGCCCACAGGGGGTGACACCGTGGGCTGTGATAAAGTGTTAGTATTTG
The DNA here is from genome assembly GCF_008692095.1 of Etheostoma spectabile. Taxonomy (NCBI): domain Eukaryota; kingdom Metazoa; phylum Chordata; class Actinopteri; order Perciformes; family Percidae; genus Etheostoma; species Etheostoma spectabile. The sequence goes on from NC_045755.1 coordinate 2,630,932, forward strand.
ATGAGTGGGGAACGGTCTGGGAGAGCAGTGTGGACCTTTTTGCTTTTTCTCAACTACAGCACCTAAGGGTCAGTTCACCCAAATTAAACCGGTTTTCTAGATCCATGCAGATAGTCTTTTATTTGGATGATGAGAAGTATATCAATCTGCAAATATTTATCTATCTTTACTGCAAGTCTTTTAATTGGAAGACAGACAACTTAGCCCCGCCCACAACATTTGAGGTCGGGAAGTTCGGTCTGGACTTGCTCCTATCAAATTCTCAGCTCAGGCTTTATACGATGATGGACAGATGATCAATAGTAACGTAATCAACCACATCACCAAAGAGCGCTCGGGTTTAATTATTTTAGAACAAAGACGGCTGCCACTGGAGAACTGAGATGTGTAGATTCCGCCATGGCGTCTGTTATAGAAGATATTGACAGCGCATTCATTTTAAAAGAGGAGCAGAGAACCACAATCAAGGCATTGGCCAATCGGGAAAATGTTTTTGTCGTCCTTTCCACGGGATTCGGCAACAGTTCCACATACGTCACATACTCTGTTGCTCTGATTGGTTGTAGGCCTAGCCAATTGAGTGCAAAGGCATTTTCTATCCCCCATAATCCCAGCCCAATAGAGCAGAATCAGACTCGTATTCTGACTAGAATCTGAGAATGACCACGTCAGGTTAGCAAACCTTGTGAAAAGTGATGTGACCTCTCTAAATGTGCGTTTTGTCTCTACAGTCGCAGTCGGAAAAAGATGCAGAACGTCTCCAACCTGTCCATCCTGACTATGCTCATCATGTACATGCTGTCAGCGCTGTTTGGCTACCTCACCTTCTATGGTAAGAACATCCAGACACAGGAGCGGTAATAATGAACTTCAGTCCTTTATTCAAGACAAAGCCATTAATACATTCTGCTTACTTTAGCTGGAAAGGGAACAGTGTTTAGCTTTGGAATCCCAGAAAAAAAACAATAATCAATGCCATTTTATTGACTAATAATCTAAGTAGGCCTGCTAATTTATTTATTTTTCCTTGGCCGACCCCCATTAACCGTTAAATAGCTTATATTCAATCAATAGTCTATATCCACTTCGTTCCATTTGTGGGATTGCTCCGGTGGTAGCACTAGCAGGTTTAATAGTACGTTACTTTTAGGTCTTGGGTGGCATTTGAAAAAAAAGTGGTTTTGCAATAGTATTGAGTAAAAGTTGACATATTCCAGTCTGTGATTATCCATCAGCATACATTCCTTTAATTTTAGTCCAAATAATTACTAATTTCTGCTTTTCTAACTCGAACATTAGGTATAATTTCCTATAAATGAGGCTTATTGACCAGAAAAGTAACTGTAAAACTAAAGATAATAAGTTAGTGTTACATTCAATTCAATTCAATTTTATTTATAGTATCAATTCATAACAAGAGTTATCTCAAGACACTTTACAGATAGAGTAGGTCCCAACAGTTCTAGTAGTTTCCTCCAGAGCAAGCAACAGTGCAACAGTGGCGAGGAAAAACTTCCTTTAGGCAGAAACCTCGGACAGACCCAGGCTCTTGGTAGGCGGTGTCTGACGGGCCGGTTGGGGTTAGAATAAGAGTGGAAATAACAAAAATAGAATACATAGTGTTGAAAACGTCAAAACGAAGTGACAAACGTCAAAAGTGTTGAATAAAGGGACAAAAATTTAAGAAAAAGTTAAAAACATTGATAAAAAGCGTTGATTTTGACGGGAAGACAACCCAAGAGTTAAGCCAGTGAAAATGCTTATTGTTGGTTAGTGGTTGAACGGTTAATCATTAACGTCCCTAAGTCTGGGCCATCTAAAAGCGAGGGTCTTGCAGATGTCCCCTACAAAATCCTGAAAATGTACGTACTGGTAAATAGTACATTTTGCTTCAGCGTCAACTGTTAACAAATAGTTCCATTTTCCCTCTGGTTTCTCTTCCAACAGACAAAGTGGAGGACGAGCTGCTCCACACCTTCACTAAAGTGTATAAGTTTGACACGTTGTTGCTGCTGGTGCGTCTTGCTGTTCTCACTGCCGTCACTCTGACTGTCCCCATCGTGCTGTTCCCTGTGAGTAAACCACGCAGAATTTGTTTTTTAATATACTCTTTATTGATCCCCTATGGGGAAATGTCACCTTAACAAAGCCTAATGTGTTTGTTTGGTCAGTCTTCTCTGAGGAAAAACAGACTTAGGTGTGATGGAATGTAACTTAGTACATGTAATCAAGTACTGCACTATGTACAAATGTGTACTTGTACTTTACTTGCAGAGGTGGGTAGAGTTGCCAAAAATTTTACTCAAGTATAAGTACTGTTACTTCAGAATAATATGACTCAAGTAAAAGGAAATGCAGTAATCCAAAAAAGTACTTGAGCACGAGTAAAAAAAGTGCTTAGTGAAAAAAAAGGTGCAGTACTAAGTACTTGTACTAGGATACCGCCTACCAAGAGCCTGGGTCTGTCCGAGGTTTCTGCCTAAAAGGGAGTTTTTCCTCGCCACTGTCGCACTGTTGCTTGCTCTGGAGGAAACTACTAGAACTGTTGGGTCCTTGTAAATTCTGGAATGTGGTCTAGACCTACTCTATCTGTAAAGTGTCTCGAGATAACTCTTGTTATGAATTGATACTATAAATAACATTGAAATTGAAATAGTAAGTACTAGAAGTAAGTACTGAGTAACTGTTGAGTAACGTCTGATTTACTTCTTAACACAAGCATTCAATCAGACAAAGTAGGCAAATTATAGTTTACAATCAATAAAATAAAACGGATTAATTAAGTCTCTCTCTCTGTCAAAATAAAAAAATTTAAATAACTGATATATAATAAATTAATAATTTTCATGCCACTGTCTACTTCTAGTCCGCTAATTTACAGAGGTAAATATTTTACTTTTGACTCCGCTGCATTCATTGGACAGCTTTAAGTACTTTACAGATTAACATTTTGCAGTTTCTAATCAGTTTGAGTACTTTTACTTTTATTACTTTAAGTACGTTTTCCAGATGATAATCTCAATTCCGGACTTTTATTTGTAACAAAGTGTGAGACTTTTTACAGTGTGCTATTAGTACTTTGACTTTAGTAAATTATCTGAATATTTCTTTCATGTACATCGATAGTAGCAGAACATATTTCCTCATTGTAAAATATCATGTTATGGGCTCATGTCTAGGGCATTTGCACTGATGTTCATAACAGCATTGCCCTCTTTTTCGTCTTTCATTGAGCCTGATTAAGCACTTTTATAATGTGATTTACGTCAGAGTGGACGCAAACATACACCACCCTTATAATTTGACATATCTGGCCGCTGCGTTCCGGCAAGCATTCATTCAGTGGAACATTACTGCTACTTTAAGTCATTCTGCTCACAGACAGCGTTTTGTGTCCGCTGCCAAGTGAGACTTCATTTGTCGCTTTTTGGACGCCCTGGAAGTTAGGTAAGAAAGAAGAACACGCTGTTCGATTTGGCACCCCGCTTGTGTCGTCATCTCAAATCCCAGAGAACACAGCCTGAGGTCATAAACGGCCACTCCTCTTAATTACGCCAACACACAAAAACACACATGCCTACGCACACTTCTAAGATCCTAACTGTAAAGCCTCTCTTACTTTGTCTTTCTGTTTCCCTATTCTCCCACAAGCTGGGGTCGAAGGTTAACTATGTGCATGTGATGTCCAGCTACCAAACTTATCGTATCGGTCCCATTCGTTCACACACACACTCCTCTTTCTTCCCGCTCCATATATGTTCATGGGCTAATTTTAGCGTGGCCCCTGTCTGACATGGGGGGGAACAAAAATGGCTGCTAGCCAGAGGAAGTTTCATGACCCGTTTTAACTTCCATGCGGGCACACACACACACACACACACACACACACACACACACACACACACACACACACACACACACACACTTGGTAATATGTACAGTAAAGCCAAGCTGCTGCTAATTTGTGAATCATTTCTGAAGTGGCTGCAGGGACAGAAACCAGCCACCAGGGGGCGGCATAGTTGTGGCTATTCAGTCACAGGAAAGCAGACAGAATGATGCAGCAATGACTGAATGTTAAAGCTTGACACAGTGCACTCACACACACACACACATTTACATAGTTATATAATATAAACATGCTCATATATATCCACGGTCTGATATTTATGCGTCACCACATTCTGTTACATTTTAGCCATTAAGCTGATGCTTGCGTTCTTTCACTGGATGTGGATGCTCCCGTTCTCCCTCTGACTCAACCACACACACACACACACACACACACACACACACACCCACACACACACACAGCCCACCCCCACCCCATGGCAGACAATGCCTTTTTTTTTTTTTCTGTCATGGGGCATGTGAGATAGGATCCCCCTCTCTCTCTGCAGTGGAAGTTTACAGGCAGTGGACAGTGGAAAAACCCTCACCCTGACGGCTACCTTCAGGGAGATAGGGAGGCGGAGCCAGTGTCAGGGTTGGGGGGAGGTGTTGGCTAGCAGGGAAAGGGAGGGAGACAGAAACACAAAACATCGCCAGAGCACAATCCTCTAAATGCGCTGTGATAGAAGTGTAAATCTGCATCAAAGATATTAAGGAACACTCTATGGATTATATGATAGTGGATGTGGAAGAATACCTTAAGCCCATCTCTGGTAAATTTAGGAATGTGACCAACCTTTTAATTTAGTTAGATTTGACTTCAATGTTGCTGCAGTGCCATCTATAAGTGGAAATCTATCAATTTTGTACAGGATTGCCCAGTTTACAGGTCACATGTGTGTACATTTGGTACACTTCCACAGTGTGTTCAAGAGTTATGACCCTACCGCTAAGAATTTATAAGCAATATGGTATGAAATATTTAAAAAAAAAAAAAAACTTTCGGGGCACATTCATACCTTACAACAAATTGAAAAACGGAATACTAATATCTGTAAAGAAAAGCAATTTGGGTTTTTCTTTCAGATGATACTCAAAATGACAACCTCATAGTTTGCCTGGTTAACTGCAAACATGCAATCACATGCACGTTTTCCTTCTTTGGCACAAGTTATTCATATATAAGAACGTGGAAGCTTGATATGCAACCATTTTATTTGTCTTTAACTCTCTCAATCTGAGTGGTACTCACAAAAATTGTAAATGTAATTGAAATATAGAAAAGATTGCTGAGGGAGTGTGAGGGAGGACGACTAAGATAACAGAGCGTACCATTTTGATAAGTACGGAGAAACACGAGACTGAAATGGGATGCCTCGAAGCAGCTGTGGTGAATTGTAGCTTAGTGAAAAGAAAGGTAGCAAGGGTTAGGAACTCCTAGCCCACTGTTACAGCAGAAACCTGTGTGCTCATTGGCCTTAAATCAGCTATGACGCTTTTAAAAAAAAGTCAATACAATTAGCTGTGTTAAAGAACTGCTTGTCTTTACCTGCATGAAATTTCTATCAAAGGATGGGAGTCATAGCCTGCTTTACATTATCCAGTGTTGGTTGTAGGCACTAGTTGCTGGGAGACAGCAATGTGAAGAAAATGGCCGACCTTAGCCATTACTGTTTGTGAAGTGGGGTACAAAGTTGATTTGTGCGTGAATTTCTGATCAGGAATGTGCATTTGTGCGAAGTTGGGAACATTTAATTAACAGACCATCACTATTCTTGTAGTAAATGCTGTCGCTGTATCGTGGTCAAAAGATTGGTGAACTCGGACGCCTGTGAGGCATCGGATCAAAAGAACTACCCGGTCGCGTCGTCGCTCTGCCAAGTTTCCGTTTGACATTTCAGAATCTCGCCTTGAATCCACCTGACCTTCATTTAGCATGGAAACGGCTACCGGCCTTCAGCGAGAGATTAACGTTAGCTTTGTCTGCCACTGTCCTTGGCTCCAGTGGGGAAGTTCTATCTGAGAGAATGTGTGTGTGTGTGTGTGTGTGTGTG
>NC_045755.1:2636886-2641896 GCF_008692095.1 Etheostoma spectabile
TGTGTGTGTGTGTGTGTGTGTGTGGGAGTGTGCATTTGGCGATATGTGTTGGGGCATGAAAGTGTATAGTGTGAGTGTATGCGTGTGCGGTCACGTGAATGATGGCTGCTAACAGAGGCCAGCTCACACAGGGCTTTGCCAGGATCCAGTACATAATGAAAGGGCTTTATGTGGAGTCAAACATGCTTCTGTTCTCAGGCTCCAGCTGGGCAGGGAAACCATGGGAGACGGCTGCACACCGCCGTCACCTGTATGTCCTACCATCATGTAGTAAAATATTGGTCTTAATTCACACAGTCAAGCTAACGCTTGATTAGCGCTAGCCTGAGTTCTTGTTTCCAAAGCCTTGTATGCTAGCAGTTTACTACCAGGTTTACTGGTATTTGTTTTTTAGTCCTGAATATTTGCAGATGGCAGAATTATTTTTTTTCTTCTTAAAAAAACAAAGAAAAGTGGAACTCTGTTACTACTATCTGGTTTATCCATATTTTCTTGGTTTTCAATATTTCAAACACTGCAATTGAAGTTTAGTTAGCAAATTAGCTGGTAAGAATTAGCTTGCGTGCTATAGGCAGCATTATTCAATGTTATTTGTCTTCAAAAGACACTGTTTTACACTCCTTTTGATATTTCAGATCCTCTTTCTAGTAAAGCACCCTTTTATAATGGATTTGTAGGTTTTAACTCTGCTCTATAAAACATTTAGTAATGCTTTTCTGATCAATTATAATCGTTAGCTATTAATAATAGCACCATGATAGCAAAACATGCCTACCAGTGTATAGCCATTGTTAACCCTTTTGTCTTCCCGTCAAAATTGAAAATCAACACTTTTGACGCTTTTATCAATGTTTTTAACTTTTTCTTACATTTTTGTCCTTTTTTTTAGTGCTTGTCACTTTTTTGACATTTTCAACACTAACTTATTAACTTTAGTTTACAGTTATTTTTGGAATTTATGGTCAATAATCCTCATTTGTAGCAAATTATACTTAATGTTTGAGTTAGAAAAGCAGAACTTAGGAATTATTTAAACTAAAATTAAAGGAATGTATGTTGATGGATAATCAAAGACTGGAATATGTCAACTTTTACTCAATACTATTTGGAAACAATTTTTTTTTCAAATGCTATAAAATTGAATAAGACACCCCAAAATTAATGAAAGTAAAGATTTGTTCTTGCCAAAGAGCGTTATCATGTTATTTAGGATAATTAAAAAGAACATTGGGAAAATGGGTCGATTTGACCTGAGGACAACATAAGGGTTAAGAAAACATTTTGGGGTTGCCGGGTGGTAAAAAAAATGATTTTTGATGTTGTTTCTCCTCCTCATCAACGTCTGCAACTGTGAATGGCAATGAATTGTTTACTGATTCATTTGGGTTCAGATGCACTGCAACTATTTCAGGTCAGAGTTCAAACAGGCCATTGGAGGGGTTCTCTGATTCATTAAAGAGTTAAAAAGATGACAAAAAGTGTGATGCTCGAAGAGGATTTACACTAGAACGAGATATTTCCAAACCTGGCTGCCCAAAAATTGTTGTTATTAATGTACAGAGGGAGGTATTACCGGCGATACCACTAGAGAGCTTGTGTCATGGCATCGTGGTTGGGATCTGTCTTGCACTTGAGTGTGTTTTGGCTGCAGTGAAGCACAGTTTGTGATGTTCTTTTTTTCAGCTTAATTTGTCTAGTTTCAAGTGGTGTTAAAAAAACACTTGAAAAGGGACTTTTCCCCTTGATGTGTGTACTTTCAGTTCACACCCAGGATCTACATCTGTTATTTAGCAGCTGTCACAGAGTGCCTTCTACTCTGTATTCCCCTTTGAATATACTTACACTTGCAAATGTGCACAAAGAGAGGAAACACAACCACAGTTTGCAGCAAATGGGCTGAAGTGCACATGGTTTGTTTTCCGCTACTTCTTTTGCAGAGCTAGCTTTCATAGCTCAGACACTAAGCGCCTGGTTTGTTGCTAACTGGCTGAACCCAGATGCGGATGGGTGAATCCGGCTGCCTACAACTAGTCCATCAACTCCCTCTGTTTGGGTATGTGTGTGTGCCGGCCTCTGACAGGTAAAGAGTAGGGAGCAAAAAGTGTGTAAACATCACACTTTGAACTCCAAAGGCTTTGCGCCAGGTAACAGTCGGGTGCTGAATTGTTTAGAGCCTTGAAGAGAAATGCCGCGTCCAGGCTCTAGTTTTCCGAGCCAGGCCTAATTATGTCACAGCTGGTGGTGAGGGGGAGACAGCGGAGGGGGCACGCTTGAAGAACGTTAGGAAAGATGCAGTTAAATGATTGTCTACAGTATATCTCCCATGAGTTTTGGCTTAAAGTGGGGAAACCTTTTTTGGCAGTGGACAGTAAAGAGCAGACCTCATGACAGTCATGATGGAGGTCACTTGGTTCAGTCTGACCGTGCAGAAAATCCAGTTAGTGGGATTTTTTTCTTTCCCCATGCTAACTGGACATAAATCTTGTGCTTAAGTCAGACATGAAAGGATACAAAGACGGCATGTGGTGTTCTGCCAGCAATGGCTCTTTAAAAAAAAAAAAAAAGAAGGAAAAGATTGCACATGTTTGTCCTTTTCAGGTAAACTGAATCAAAGTTACTTTCCCTGAAAATCCATTTGCATCTCATATTTTGTTCTCCACACACACAAATGTCTGCCAGAGTTGTAATTAAATGATTAAATGTGTTATGATGACTGGTGGCCCTCATTTATTTATTTATTTATTTTTATTTTTTTAAATGTGGGACCAGTAAGTAAAAGAGGAAGGAAGAATGACAATAGCTGCTTCACGTAAAGCTGCTTCTCCCTCCCCCACAAACTCCCTGCAGGCGAGCCTGCCCTCCTCTCACTCCCGGCTGATGCAATCCCATGCTTCTATTACACTGAGGGAGATAATCCTGCCCTGCTTTTTTGAATGGCCTCCGTAAGCAACGCCCCCTTGTAACTTTTCCCTTTGAGGCCTGCGGGTGTCAGGTTTCACCCGACACCCGCAGGCCTCATAGGGAAACACCCGAAACCTTTCACCCACTGGAGGCTTAAAAGGGCTGCTTGTGGCAGAGCACCATCAGGCGTCTTAGCTGGGTTCTCCTGGTTCTCTCTGTTTCGAACACACACACAGTATCACACTAAGTATACACACTAGCCTCGTAGCACTTGACACACTTCAGTCAGTGGCCAAGTTTGGGAATCAACCTCGGGCACAGGCCTGCAGACATCAGACTGTTGTTTATGGTCTGTTTCATTGCCAGGGACAGACTGTATGTATAGTATATGACTAGTATGTACGCAGAAGACTAACAAGAAGAAAATGCTTCAAAAACAACAAAAACGCCCAAATGAGTCAACAAAGAAGTTTGGGAAAAGTGTCTTAAGGAGGTTTTAACTTAAAATTTTGACCCAGAAAACTAAATGTTGGTATACGAGAAGACAACATGAGGGTTAATACATTATTTGTATTCCATCAAACCAAACTGATACCTTCTGAAGTCCCAAGCAAAAAACTTGCTGTGATTCTGTGACATCCCCCCCATTCTCATCTCAGTCAGATGATGGTGGACTTTATACAACTTGGTTGTAAAATGATCAATTAAAGAGACTTGAATGTCAATACTATGTGTTTTTCTCCCCCACCCCCCAGATCCGCTCCTCCATCAACACTCTGCTGTTCAGCAGTAGAGACTTCAGCTGGCTTCGCCACATGTTGATCGCCGCCGCCATCCTGGCCTTCAACAACATGTTGGTCATCTTTGTCCCCACCATCAGGGACATCTTCGGCTTCATCGGTGAGTCTCACGATAACACATGCAACATGAAAAACCCACAACATGGACAAATGTGAGTTAATGACACAGGGAGTCGGGCAGTCAAGGCCCGATTAACACCTTTAGTTCAGGGTTCAGCGTTTTATTAAGTAATGACGTTGGATGCACAAAAGCTTAAAGTGTTGGGTTGAGTCAGCTGTGCAGTCACGTGAGCCGTTTGTGACCACTGGATGTAAACAATCAGGTTCTCGTCGCCAACACACAAACACTGAAAACTACAAATATTTAGACATGACTCCCTGACATTTTTGCACGCAATTACATCTCCAATTGCTAATGGCTTTTTGCCTACCATGGAAAGTGTCCTACTCCCTCCCTACGGGGTGTGCTAAACTGTCAAGGCTTATTCATGCTCCCTTATTCATGCTTCCACTCAGAAATGGCGTAAACTAAGGAAAGCTTATTGTGGGACTTGCTCTAGTGGCTGTAATTCTGCACCAAGGCTGAATTTTGTGAAAGAGACTTCAGATACAGTATTAGGGGACCACCAAGGTCTATATAAAAGAGACTTCAGATACAGTATTAGGGGACCACCAAGGTCTATATAAAAAAGACTTCAGATACAGTATTAGGGGACCACCAAGGTCTATATAAAAGCATCCAAAGAGCACTATGTCATGGGACATTTAATTTACAAAACTAGATACGTTCATTTTAAGCGATCCCCACATACTTCCATCCGTCTTCTATTTTGGCATGGATGTTAAGCCATACATTCACTAGAGGGAGCTCGAACACAGACTCAACTTTTCCCTCGCTACCGTCCAACCTCCCGATCTCATATCTATTGGCTATACTGCCTACACTGTTCCCATGATTAACAGTGCTACCGCTCTGTTTTGTCCGTATCTGTAAGCTTTCAGGAAACGTGCACAATCACAGACGAAATAAACGCAGAGTACAGACTCTGCCGTATACGTGTCTAGCGTTGAGCATAAATGAGCCTTTAGTAGTTGCCAAGCGATGGCGTTTAAGGCAAAGGCTTGCATGAACATGCTGTGGGACAAAGGAAGGTGATTGGGGAAAAAGAAGGTTGAGAGCAAAGATTTCAATTTTTTGTGATGCAAAAAGAGCACATAGCGGTTAAAAAAAGCTTGTAAATAAAGAGTTAATTGACAAAATAAATCAGCTTCTCAAAAGCGGTGATTTAATTAACGCTTGATTTGCTCT
>NC_045755.1:2641906-2650064 GCF_008692095.1 Etheostoma spectabile
CGATTCATTCATTTCCACATGCATCGTTGATAATTATTGATTTAAAATGGCTGATTTAAAATTTTCTATTATTTGCCTGTAAACATACACATATACACACATACACACACCTATATATATATATATATATATTAAATGGAGTTCAATGTGCTATGATGCACAATGGGGTTCGTTGGAAACTTCTGACGAGTCACATTTTGAAAATGTTACCCACCCTTAGGGGATGGAGTGGGGAAAAATGATACAGTGAGAAAGACATTGATGGAGAGTGTGTGTTGTGGTTTCTTTGCACTCTTACCCCAATTTTCTGTGGGGACGGAACGGCACTGATTTTACAAGGCGATGTAAAGGCAGCAGTAAATAAAGATGAGCATGTGCTGCAGAGGAACCTACAAAAAAAAAAAAAATTGTAGTTTTCAGACAGCTGCTATTTGAAATATATAATAATATATAATATATATATGTTTGTGTGTGTTTGTGTAGTATATATATATATATATATATTATATATATACACATAATATTATAGTGTGTGTGTGTGTGTGTGTATTTGGGTGTGTGTGTGTGATATACAGTCCCTGACAAAAGTCTTATCGCTTATCTATTTTGTAGAAACACCTTCTATTAACATGACTTTTAATTAATCAATTGGTGAAGAAATAGCTCATATGAAAAGCTAAAACCCTCCCAAATGATGTTCAATGCACTGAAATAATTTCACTGAACACGATTTATCATTTAAACAAGACAGAAAGGTCAAATTTGTGCAAGACAAAAGCTTTGTCCGCCTATACATAAATTGAACAAATTTACTACAAATACTAAAATGTCAGCAAATTAATAGTGGTGCTGTGAGATTCAAATTTAATATCTTGTATGACTTCCATGAGGTTGAAGGACTGCATCCATGCGGTTTGGCAAGGATTCATACAATGTATTGATGAAGTCATCAGGAATGCTAGGAAAGCAGTCTTGCGCCTCCCAGAGTTCATCAATATTCTTTGGTTTGGTCTTCCATGCTTCCTCTTTCATCCTACCCCCCATATGCTCCATGATGTTCATGTCTGTGGACTGGGCCGGCCAATCCTGGAGCATCTTGATCTTCTTCGCCTTGAGGAACTTTGAAGTAGAGATGCAAGTATGCGATGGAGCACCCATCCTGCTGCAGATTTGGCCTCTTTTATGGTTGGGAATATAAGAGGTAGCTAAGATTTCTTGGTATTTGAGACTATTGATGTCCTCCACCCTGCAGATCTCTCCACACCCCCATACTGGATGTAACCCCAGACCATTTTTCCGCCACCAACTTCACTGTTTTCTGGGTGAATCTTGGATCCGGCGGCTCCAGTAGGTCTCCTGCAATATTGCGGCAACTGTGGTGTAATTCAACAGAAGATTCATCTGAAAAATCCACTTTCTTCCACTTCTCCAGCGTCCATCCTTTTAGCAGGCTGGGGGCCTTGGCAAATGCCACAACGTTTTTTTCAATTGTCTTTTGTTAGTTGGGCTTCTGGGCACTGATTTGACCTGGAGGGCCATTTCGAGAAGAATCCACAAACCGTTCTAGTTGACACAGGGACTTCAGGGGACCAGGTCTGGTGGAGCTCTGCTGCTTAGAAAATGGGCTGGCCTTGGTTTTTCGAGCCAACAACAGTCCTCTCGAGCATTTGTCTTGCGGGGTCTGCCTGACCTGGGCTCGTCAAAAACATCTCCAGTGTCTTCAAATGTTTTTTTATCATCTGTACTTGACGCTGAGACACATTGAAGGTGTCTGCCACATCAGCAGTGGATCTGGCCTCTTGATAATCAAAACTTTAGTCTCAGGGTGAACTTAGGCATGTTTGCAGAGGTCTAGTTGCAGTTGATGTGAAGGTCTAGTGTACTGGGGTAGTTTTTATACACACCTGAGACCTAATTGATCCTTATTAGTCACAGGTGAACTCATATGACAAGGCGACAACACTTATGTCTTTGCAAAAATTGACTCAATGGGCTTTACCAAGCTGTGAATATTAGAAACTTTTTGACAGTTTCTTTTTCACTGAAACATTATTACAAAAGTTGTTGGGATTAAAATGACCATTTCTTGTAAATAAATCTTGATTAGAAATATATTTCAGCGGCACTTCAGGTCAATTTGTACACAAGCAACAAGACTTTTGTCAGGACTGTTATATATATATATATATATATAGATAGTGTGTGTATGTGTGTATATGTGTATGTTTACAGGCAAATATAGAAAATTTTAAATCAGCCATTTTAAATCAATAATTATCAACGATGCATGTGGAAATGAAAATCGAGTACTAGGCTCTGCTTCCTGCTTCTTACAGTGCAGACGCTTTGCTGCTTGCTCCTGCTTCTGCTTGCATATTTTTGCTGATATTTTTGCTGATAATCGTGCTTTTCCTCTGAGAAACTATGAGCAGCGGCTCTTGGACACTTCAAAAACACTGGACTATACATTTTTTGTAGACATAGTAGGCTATTGCCATATTTTAAAATTTTTCTGCGTGAGCGTGGCCTACCAATAGCTCAAGCCTGTCCTACAGTGATTGTAGCTAAAGCTAATTAGCAGCAAGATGCCTCCTTCCTCCGTAAAGACTACTACAAACTCCTTCAGAGATTGCACTTCTGGAAACCAAGGTTCACCTTCTAGAAGTGACGTGGAAGTTAACGGATCTTGTGGAAATGACACCACTTTACCATGGACCCATAACAATGACAGAAGTATGCTAACACACGGCTAATTACACCAACAAGACTACAAAGAAACAGAGGGAACTGGTATAAATCAACAAGTGGCGGTCCTCCCTGGAACTCGTCTGGTGCGAAGCCTAAGAGTAAATCATTTTCCTGGGAAATGGGAGGACAACTAACGGGCCGGGCACAGCGCCCTGAGGTTTGTGATATGACCGGCTGGCCTGCATTATCATCTGGGCGAGCGCCCTCTTCAACCCCTGTACCTATAGGAACACAGCCGTGGACAGCTGTAAAGGGAAAATAGCAACAAAATGCCCCCCAACAACCTTGTGTGCAACTGGATAACAGATTTGCTCCTCTGCTGCAAGACGCTGGACAGTCATCTGATGACCGGGACTGCGTCTCATCACCACACAGCAGGGTAAGGACTGAGAGCAATTCAAAAAGTAAAAAGCTAACAACTGGGCCTCAAACCCTGATTGTGGGTGACTCTGCTGTAAAAGATTTAAAAAACGTAAAAACACCAAATACTATGTTTTCCCAAGACATGGTTGTCTGACTTGACCCAAAATCCCAGATATCGTGGCAGCACCCCCAACTGTGAAGAACATTATTCTGCATATAGGGTCAAATGATGTTGTAAAGCAACAGTCTGAATTGCTGAAACTGGACTTTAGGGAACTGCTTGACACAGTCACCCCCCTAACGCAAATGTGTTTATCATGGTCCTATACCGTCAGTCAGAAGAGGAGATGAGAGTTCAGCCGACTGTTGGACTAAACAAATGGCTTTCAACTGAATGTACCGTCCACTCTCTGAAGTTCATGACAATTTAAACATTTTCTGGGAGCGCAGACATCTTTTTAAAGCAGATAGACTTTCCCTTAACAGCCAGGAGTAAGCTGTTCACCTCTAATCTGCTTTACTTTCTGCGCTACACATCTGCTCCCTCTGCCAGGTCACAAAACAAAAGGAAGACACAACAAAGTCGGCAGTGATCCCCACACCCCGCCTGTGCAAAGATTGACCATGGGAGACCAGAGAGCAGAGACACGAACCTCCACTCCCCTCTTCACCCGTCCAGCACCCCTCAAACCTTCCCAACCCCGAACCTTCTGAGGATTCATCGCTGTCTCTACTGATGTCTCCACACACCCTTTCCCTTATTTCCCCCATCAATTATGCACCCCTTCCTACCCCCATGGCTCAACCCCGGGCAAAAGTAAAACGCCAAGCACCACTACCAGGATGTCAGAAAACTCCTTCCCCCCAGACTGATAAGGACGCTTGTGTGCAAAATCTGGCAAGCACTATCTGATATGTGCCGGCCTTGGCTGCAGGACTATTGATACTAATGACTCTTTTCAAGACAAGCCCGGCCCTGTGATTCATTTCTTCCTCAATTTCTGTTGTGATAGGTAATAGGAAAAGAATGGTGAATAAGCACTTAACTGCAAACTTAGCAAATTTAGCATCCATTCTTGTCAGCTACAGCCTGTCCCAAAAAATGAAAACACACTAACACTAGCCTTACTAACGTCAGGTCTTTGGCAGAAAATCATTTTTAATCAATGATTTATTACTAAGCACAATCTAATTTTATGTTTTTAACTGAAACCTGGTTAGACCATAATACAGCGCTGCTGTTCCATCGAGTCAGCTCCCCCTAACTTCAGTTTTATGAGTGAGAATAGAGTGAATAAGAAAGGAGGTGGAGTCGCCATTTTGTTTAATGACTCATTCCACTGTACCAAATATGTTATGGAAATTTTGTTTTTTGATATGTTGCTCTTCAATTAATCTTCCCCTCAAGCGATGTTTCTAAATATCTACAGGCCACCTAAATATTGTGCAACCTTCATTGATACTTCACTAACTGCTGTCTATTATCTGCATTAACTTTGATTGTGTAATCATTGCGGGTGATTTTAACATTCAGGTTGACAGCCCCCAGGACAGGGGGACAAAGACTGTGTTTGTTTTTGAGAACTATGGACTGACTCAGCATGTGACGGAGCCACCCACAATAGGGGCACACTCTGGACTTGATTGTCTCCAAAGGTCTGAATTTCCAAGGTTGTGTGACTGACGTTGCTCTCCTCAGATCATTCCTGTGTTTTCTTTAACGGCACTATCTCTGTGCCCAAAAGTGTCCAAACAAAGATAATCAAAACGGTATACACTGAAAACACCAGTGACACATTTATTCAGCTTTTCTCCTCCACACCAGCCCTCTCTGGCTATCGTCAGTGAGCTTGTAATAATTTCAACTGTAAAATTACAAATGTTAGGATGCCATTGCTCCCACTAAGGTCAAGTTGTATCTGGTAAGAAAGATCTCCATGGAGAAATGTCCTACTGGTGAAACAGAAAAAGAAGTGTAGAAAGCTGAACGAAGGTGGCAAAACAAATCTCCTGGTCCATTATAACTCCTATAAAGAGAGACTTCGCATTTATAATTTGGAACTGAGGAATGCAAGAAGGTCCTTTTCTCTGATATTATCTCTAGAAACAATAATAATTCCCGTGCTTTGTTTGCTACTGTTGATAGGTTAACAAACCCTCCAGTACCAGTACATCTGAACTTTTATCTACCAAGGCCTGCAATGACTTGCCTCCTTCTTCAAAGACAAAATTCAAAGATTAGACAAACAGTCAGTGCCTCCATATCAAGTCAGGATATGTGTTGTCACAGTGTTCAAGCAAAAATAGTTCCAATATGACAGAATTTCACACGATCAACCATACAAACCTGGAGGACATTATTCAACATCTGAAAACCTCGACCTGTTGCCTTGATGTTCTACCAACGGGACTTTCAAAAATGTTTCCAATTGTTTGACTTCTGATCTTCTACAGATTGTGACACATCTCTTCTTTCAGGTATCTTTCCACAGCCCTGAAAACTGCAGTAATCAAGCCACTCTTAAAAAAGAACAACCTAACAAGTCACTAATGAGCAACTATAGGCCAATATCAAACCTTCCGTTTTTAAGTAAAATCTTGAAAAGGAGTCTTTCAAACTCAACCATTTCTTGTCACTAAGCAACAGTTTGATACCTTTCAGTCGGGTTTCCGACCACACCACACGCACTGAAACGGCTCTTGTCAAAGTCTTTAATGACATCCACCTTAACACAGATAATGCAAAATTTCAATCTATATACTTGACTCAGTGCTGCATTTGACACGGTCGACCATGACATACTACTAACCGATTGGAAAACTGCGTTGGCCTTTCTGCCTCAGTACTAACTGGTTTGATCCTACCTAAAGAATAGGGATTACTTTGTGTCTATAGGTATTATGCTCTGAGCGTACAAATATGACGTGCGGAGTTCCGCAAGGCTCCATTCTGGGCCTCTTCTGTTTAACATCTACATGCTTCACTGGCTCATTATGGAGAAAAACAATAAGTTACCATAGTTATGCGGACGACACACAAATTTACATAACCTTATCGCCAGGGGACTATAGTCCAATACAAAAACTGACTAAGTGCTCGAACAAATTAACGGCTATGTGCCAGAACTTTCTGAAATTAAATGAAGGAAAAACTGAGGTGGTTTTTTTTGGAGCAAGAGAGGAACGATTAAAAGTCTGCGCTCAGCTTCAAACAACAAGTTAAAAACAACAGACAAAGCCAGAAATCTTGGTGTAGTCATGGACTCAGACCTGACTTTAACAGCCACATTAAGACAATACAAAGTCAGCCTACATCACCTTGAATATATCAAGGTTAAAGGACTTATGTGTCAACAGGATTGGAAAAACTTGTCCATGCCTTTATCTTCAGTACTTGACTACGGTAACGGTCTTTAACGTCTCCCTAAAAAACAATCAGACAGCTGCAGCTGATTCAGAACGCTGCGGCTCGAGTCCTCACTAAGACCAAGAGCTGATCACATCACTCCAGTTCTGAAGTCTTACACTGGCTTCCTGTGTCTCAAAGAATTGATTTCAAAGTACTCTTGCTAGTTTATAAATCACTAACGGTTTAGTCCAAAATATATTGCTGATCTGCTACTACACTATGAACCACCCAGACCTCTCAGGTCATCTGGGACAGGTCTGCTTTCTGTCCCCAGATCAGAACTAAACAGGGTGAAGCAGCTTTCAGTTTCATATCTCCTCATATCGTATAAACTCCCAGAAACCTGTAGATCCGCTGCTACTCTCAGTTCTTTTAAATCAAGGCTGAAGACCTTTCTATTTGATGCTGCCTTTCTTAAATGACTAATCATTTCTTTAAATTTCTTATGCTGCACTGTAAATTTTATTCTTGTGTTTTATGTTTCTTTTGTTTTTACTGTCTATTCATGTGTTTTAACCTGTTTTAATGCTTGTGATTTTTAACTGTTTTTACTTGTGTTTTATCTGTTTAACTGATTTTGTGTAAAGCACTTTGAATTGCCTTGTTGCTGAAATGTGCTATACAATAAAGCTGCCTGTGCCTTGCCTTGCCTGCCTTGCCTGCCTTCTGCCTTGCCTTGCCTTACTGTAAGAGCAAATCAAGCGTTAATTAAATCACCGCTGTTTTGAGAAGCTGATTTATTTTGTCAATTAACCTTTATTTACAAGCTTTTTTTAAACCGCTATGTGCTCTTTTTGCATCACAAAAAATTGAATCTTTGCTCTCAACCTCTTTTTTCCCCAATCACCTTCCTTTGTCCCACAGCATGTTCTGCAAGCCTTGCCTTAAACGCCATCGCTTGGCAACTACTAAGGCTCATTTATGCTCAACCGCTAGACACGTACGACGGCAGAGTCTGTACTCTGCGTTTTTTCGTCTGTGATTGTGCACGTTTCCTGAAAGCTTACAGATACGACAAAACAGACGGTAGCCTGTTAATCATGGGAACAGTGTAGCAGATAGCCAATAGATATGAGATCGGAGGTTGACGGTAGCGAGGGAAAAGTTGAGTCGTGTTCGGCTCCCTCTAGTGAATGTATGGCTTAACATCCATGCCAAAAATGAAACGGATGGAAGTATTTGGGATCGCTTAAAATGAACGTACTAGTTTTGTAATTAAATGTCCCATGACATAGTGCTCTTTGTGGCTTTTTATAGACCTTGGTGGTCCCCTAATACTGTATCTGAAGTCTTTTTTATATAGACCTTGTGGTCCCCTAATACTGTATCTGAGTCTCTTTAATAGACCTTGGTGGTCCCCTAATACTGTATCTGAAGTCTCTTTCACAAAATTCAGCCTTGGTGCAGAATTACAGCCACTAGAGCAAGTCCCACAATAAGCTTTCCTTAGTTTACGCCATTTCTGAGTGGAAGCATGAATAAGGGAGCATGAATAAGCCTTGACAGTTTTAGCACACCCCGTAGGAGGGAGTAGGACCCTTTCCATGGTAGGCAAAAGCCATTAGCATTGGAGATGTAATTGCGTGCAAAATGTCAGGATTCATGTCTAAATATTGTAGTTTTCAGTGTTGTGTTGGC
>NC_045755.1:2650496-2671747 GCF_008692095.1 Etheostoma spectabile
CTCTCTCTCTCTCTCTCTCTCTCTCTCTCTCTCTCTCTCTCTCTCTCTCTCTCCAGGCGGCCGTCTTCCTAGTTGTGGGAATCGTCTTCATGTTTGGCAGCTTGTCACTCATCGTCCTCGACTGGGTGCACAACCCCCCAGGCTCCAAGGGTGGTCACTAAGCTCCCTCCTTCCGCCTCAGATTTACATTTGACAGTGCAGCAGCCCCCCCCCTTCATCAAATCACAAACATCAATTATAAAACCCTCAACATATGGACGTAATACTGTATGCTGCATAGAAAATCACTGGAGGGAGACTTTTTTTGGCTTGGTTTCTATTTTGTGGTAGCTGTAAAAGTTCACAACATAAACAAGAGAATCAAAAAACCCAGAGAGAGATCCGGTTTTCCACAAAGACAGCCTGAAATCATTGCCGTCTTCCTTATTGTTTCCAGCTATGAAGAGACGGAACAAACACATACTGTGCGGCCCTCACCTGAAGCACATCTGTGAACTGCAATTTAAAGGGCTGGAAAGACAATGCAAGTCCTTCAGTCCTCTGTGCACTCGAAGGAGACATGTGGAGGTGGAGTGTGTCGTCCTCTATGAAACAAGGAGCACTTCTAGCGTTATGTTTCACTTTGTGTAGCGCTTACACACACACACACACACACACACACACACACACACACACTTAAAGACATAGCAAGCAGCAGTCCATGAAAGAAATCTCTGAAATGAACCATAACACAGTTAATCAATAATTGAATTCAATCATTTAAAACTTTTTTTTTTCTATTTTGCTGCTATGTTACATTCACAATCGGAAGCTTTGCCAAAGTCAACATAGCGTTTAAGTCGATCAGGTTCATGCTAGAGCTCTGAGTCTCACGGATCGTCCTCGCCGGCTGTTTTAATCTTGGCTGAGTACACGAAACAAGGAGAAGCTTTCAGTGTCCCTGTCACAGAGTGATCTGAACATGCAAGGTATCAATGTGCATAGTTAAGTGTGTCTTCTGAAAAGAAGATCGTTGTGCAAAATTTACAGTCTTTTCTATTCAGGTTGTATGAAGCTAAGTGATCATTTCCAACACGCAGTATGAATACCTGCTGGAATAATTTATCAGCCACTTCACATAGGGTGGGACAGCTAGGTATAACCATAGGTTGTTTTTAAAAAAATTGGCAAAATAATATGTGTGAAGAACTTTTATAAGTATTTAAAGTATGCAGTTCATAAATATTCAGTTGGACAATTGGATTTAATTCAACCAAAAGAGCCAAACATAAAGTTGTTGATTTAAAATCTGTAATTTAAAAATGCTAAGATCGCAGTAAAATATTTCCAATACGTGCCATAGGCTACTATCCTCCTCACTGTCAAATTAAAACCCTCACTCCCCCCAAAATGGAATTTTAGAAAGGCCTTATCTTTTATTTTTCACGTGATTACAGGCTATTCATCTTAAAAGAATAGTTTTTGGTAAAATGTGCTAACTTGTTCTCTTGCCGTGAGTTAGAAGAGTTGATACCACTCTTGTGTCTGTACGCTAAATGTGACGCTAACGTTACAACCAGCAGTTAGCTTGGCATAAAGACTGGAAACATAGAAAAACAGCTAGCTAACTCCCCATTTTTACATTTCGGTTGTCATACAAACTCAGTCATGAGATACAATGTTTGAATGGTCAGGCTTTGGAGGCGCTGGTGATAGATTTTCCTTTTAGACCGAGCTAGCTGTTTTCTTACGCTTTCATTTGTTTATGCTAGGCTTAGCTAACTGTCTTAAGGTGCTAGCTTAATCTTTAGCATACAGACATAAAAGTTGTGTTAGTCTCTGCAACAAATTGAATACACTTCTTTTTTCTCTCAAAAATGTAAAAAGTATGTCTCTAAGGAGTGGTGATTTGGACGAAGGTGGACGATAAACAATATCACACACATTGTGATGCTTGTTGCTAAAAGAGAGCTAGATTAAGTATTGGTACATTAACTCTTCAAAAACAACAGCATAAATATTTTAAACTGTGCCTTTGGATTGTTTTTATATATAAATATAAAATTGGCTTCTTATACTGGTGCCTTTGGTAAAGTCATTGACGACAACACTAAAACCTCGTTTCACCTTTTCTCTGATGCCGCTACGTGTCACCGACGCATCCAGCCAAAGTGGACAACATTTACAGATCCTTTGCGGATCTACATACATGAAACAAATTGATATTTTAAATGAAATCGTGTATTATGTGCATGTTTTTGGATTACAAATATGGTCTTTTTGGACAAATTGTATATGCTCTGTAAATAATCTTTATTTTATGGTCCACTTACACTCACTGTCTGCAAGTTGGTTGTTGGGGGATTCTGCCTTTCAAAGTCTTCTGCGATCCATTCTATGTTTTAGTATATGAAAGTATACATAACATATATTAGAATTTCTTGTTCTCTTGCTGTATGACAGTAGATTTTTTTTCTTTATTTCAAGCTTGTATATTTGTAGAAAACTTGGTCTCTATATATCCATGTTCATGTTTAAATGTTAACTCGTCATATCAGGTTTAATTAAGCATTAGCCTGCATTAAAACAAGGTTTAATCCCAGAAATCTCAGAACCGAGGCAATACATTTCTGCAGCTGATTGGTTCCTGCTGACCAACACTGGGTTCAAATTAAAGCCACAATTTAAGCAGAATTGATGTTTTATCTCGAAAAAAAACAACATGCTGTAACACTAAACAGCATATTTTGTGACCACACTGCAGGAAGGTTCACCTCAATCATTTTTTAAAAGAGCTCATAACTTTTCTGATATTTATTGCACAGCATAGCACGTATGCTAACGTATAGCCATATACCTAGGCTAGTGTGGAGCCGTACACCTATGCTAACAAGAACCCACTGTGTTTGGTCGTTCTGAAGATCTGGACAATCACACACAGTAGTGTATACCTTACTATGGTTATGACTGCCATCATAAAAAAAAAACTTTTCAAATCCACATGAGGTTTTATTTTCATGACGTTACTTGAACTGAAGCTTTCCACAGCCTGATAAAGTCTGCAAGCTTTATGACGGAAGGGTCCACGCAGCCTCTTCGGTACCTGCAATGAATGTTCAATAATGGATTGTTCTCAGTTTTGAAAAAAATCTGGCTCTTCCTCTCTTCATTTCTTCATGAATGTTTAACTGTAACTTCCTTAGCCTCTTAGCTCTCAGTGGCTTATGCTTGTCATCGGTAGTGAACAGCTTTGTCTCATCCTCAGGTTGGGTTTTGTCTTTTTAAATTGGTTTTTAGATGAATTCTCCCAACGCAACACCTCTATTTCCTTTAGTATCTCAGGTATTCGGTCTGGTTGAATATTTCTATCTCACTTTTAGACAACTTCAATTATCTTCACCTCTTTTGCATGATTGAGCCAATCTGTACAATGCTGTTGTTTATGTGCTGGCCTTGATAAGAAATTGTCTTATGAATCTGTTAAAGCAGACAAGTCCCAAGCTAATTTTGACAGTGTTTAAAGAAAGGAGTTGTACAGATCCACCTGCTTTATTTTTTCTATTGACCTCTAGCCGTGGAGAAGCACTGGCTCAATGTGTCTGCTGTTCATAGCGTCTCTGCTTCCTGTGCATCAGGACGAACATTCAGATTTGTAATTTTACCCAATCAAAGGGGATGTTTTTTTGTATCCGTGATGCTGTTTCATTATGATGAACAATAAAAATGTGAAATGAAAAAAGGTTTAAGTTGTTGTACATTCTTCACCTTAAAAAAAAGTAAAATAAAAAAAATAGGTTGCACTTTACACAACACCCAAGATTGATTTCAAGCAAGTAGTATAAATGCACTGATGGTATTGGCGTACTATTATATACAGTAAGTCCCAATTTGAATGTGTGTGTGGCTTTCTATATTTAAACACTGGCAAAAACATTTTGTCACACCAGGGCTTACATAACATGTCTCTTTCCCAGACTGGCATATCAGCATGGAACAACCAAAGCCCTATTTCTGGCAGATCAGATATTAGGCCGCTAAAAATAAAATAAATGCTCCTCCTGTCTAGGTAGCATCCACTGCTGACATGTAACACCATCTTGTAATGCTCCCAGACAATTAAAAAGATGGTGGGGGGCATGAGTAACCTGTTTCTTTCCTGATACAAAACCTAGACTCAAAATAAAACCAGGGCCCGGTTCAGAAAGCAGGTTTAGTGAAAACTCTTGAGTTAGTTAACCCTGAGGTGAGGGGAACTCTGGGTTATCCGTTTCAGAGAAGGAGGTTAATCAAATCTGCGAGTGAGGGGTAACTCTAGCCCGTTTCAGAAAGAGAGTGTCACTGCCCAATGTGAGGATAGCGCATGCTCAAATGTAAACGGTTTACGGCATAACGCGTCATACCCGATGGGAGTCGAGTCAGACCGGCTCTGGTCGAGTGCAGATGTTAGTTGCGCATGCTCAGATTTAATCGGTTTACGAAATGAAATTGTGAAAGCCATTAAATAATAAACTTTTCTCATCACAAACAATAACAGAAGATAGGAATCATTTCAAAAAAGTTTCAGAAATCTAGTTATGATTGTTTGATTGCTAACGTTACCTCAAAATATCATTCCAGCAATTGTTGTGTTTGATTGCTAGCTTGTAGCTAAGCCAGCAATCATTTCAAAAACATTTTAGCTATCTATGATTGATTGATTGCTAACGTTAGCTCAAACTGCCATTTAACTGACAGCCTTTGTGTTTGATGCTAGCTTGTAGCCAGCAGTGAACCAACATGCTTAAGTAGGTCAATTTTTACTGTATTGACATTACAGAAGTTTCTCATTAGCATCTTGTATGCTACTTGTTGCAAAGTGACACATGCACGACTCAAATCTGCACTCTGCTCACATCGGGCAGTGACAGAATGGTAACTGAGCCTGTGAACCTAACCAGGTTTTCTTCCCAGTCTATCAGTAATGTAGCCGCCACAACCTTATCCTCCTATCACTAACATCACCCATCGTGGACATGCTCTACATCCCAGCACATTCTTTCTGTCCCATTACGTTTTGTTTGCAAATTACAGTTTTCATTCAACACTGGTGATGCGGAGCCCGTTAGTAAAGCCACGGTATGCACAGCGCCGTCAGAAGAGTGGGACTGGTTCTGAACTGTTTTAGTAGAGTTCCCAGTAAGACAAACCAGTGATAGCCATTAAAAAAGGAGTTCCCCTATGTTGCAAGTGAATGACATAAACCCTTTAAAATAAAAGATTATGAATCATAATTCTGTTAATGATGGTGCTGCAGCCACAGTACCTGGTACCCTCAGAATTAGATTATAGGTTCAATGCCATTTCACCACTAATATGATACTTATGATTAAATATGAAAAAAATACACTATTTTGCAACTTACGCATTTACTCTAGCAGCAATTTTCTCTTACGCAAATTCTCTCTCTTTGGCAGCAGCAGCTTTTTGAACTAAATACACGTTCAAACTCGCTGTATGTGCGCATTAGTATTTCCGCCGACCAGTTTGTTTGTGGTTGTTACCATGGTGAATTGTAGTATCATGGCTCCATTCAGGCTGCCTTCATAGTGGTGGTGCTTAATTCTGATTGAACCTACTATAATCTGTTCCGGAACCAAAAACTCAGTATCTTTGTTAGACCTCCTTCCTGAAATGAACTGAGGGCCCAGAGAGCCTTAAAAAATTTCATTTTAAATACTAAATAGGTTATGTTTGTGTATTGGCCCTGAAACTACTTGGTTAAGGTGAGCAATAAATTATGGCCATGGTTAAAAGAAACCAACGCTGACTGTTGGTAGAAAAAGACATACGTTGGTTAATATCCTGGTATTCTTGTGCAGATTAAAGGCAACCGTTTACCCAAAATTAAAGTTACAAGGCACAAGGAGTAGGATATATCAGCTCTACAACACAAATAGATTGTAAAAGGATGTAGGCTCTACGGGATGATTTTTTTCACTTGGCAACTATCAGGGTTTTCCTAAATTGTTAACAAATATTCAGGCATTCTAATATCAAATGTCTGGGAAAAATAGTGCATATAGATGCTGTAAATAGAAGGGGAGGGGTACCCCTGGGTGAGTATGCCTTGGAACGCCCCCCCCCAGGCTTGGGATGAGCCCCAAATGTTTACAGCTTTTGGCTCCGCCCCTGCTGCCCTTTGCCTGCATTTTCTTATTTTTTTGTGTCTTCGATGATAAATAAATGGTAGCAACCAGGTACTAGATCATAAGCACGCATCCAAGACGAAGCTATGATAAATGTTGTTCCAAAATGAGGGCAAATGTGGGATTGGCGATAACCATGACCCTTGTTAAAGGGGCCAACTTTAAATGTTGTGAGTAATCTTACTTATTCTGCTTTTATAGTTCCCTTCTTTTTGGGGGTTATGCTTTTTGGGTTGTTTCCATACATGTAAAGTAAAAACAAACAATACAATTATTAAGTCCAGTACTGTATTTAAGAACATGTTTTGGTACTTTACTAGATTTCATGTTTTACAGCAGTAAATTGGTTTTGCTGTATTTGTAGACTGAGATACCAACATAAACATGTGATTGTAAAATGTGAGATGTGGTCGAGCTTGTGAAATAACACCATTTGGATTTCTGTTCATAAATGAAAGACACGTGATGTGCAAACTGCTATGGTCATAGTCAGCGACCTTCGTGACCTTTAATTGCACGTGTTTTTTTGGGGAGGCGCAGACATGCTGCTCATCTGGGTCTCCATTTTCTGGAAACCAGACACTCAAAGTTTTCATTAAGATAGATGAGAAAGTATGTTGTGTAACAGCGATTTCATAGACATGTTTATATGGCTGAGGCCGCAGGTTTGAGTTTGCAACATCCCCCAGAATCAGCATGGTCACATTTCACCACACGGGTTTGTTGGCTCTGACCTCCGGATGATAACCTGATGTATCCTCGCTTCACCTCTCTGTGGGTGTGGGGCCTTGGTGCATTTGCTCCAGTGCTGAACTTAAGTGCTAATTTGAGGTACTTTGACTTTACTTGAGTCTTTTCTTTTCCTGCCACTTTTGTACTTCCACTACACTACATTTTAGAGAGAAATATTGTACTTTTTACTCCACTCCATTCATTTGACAGCTTTAGTTACTTGAATTAGATTTTTGCATATAAAACACATGTAGTTTAACAAATAACATGTTTTATTGTAACGGCCTACAAGTCCAGCTGACATGATTGGACAGTTCAAAGCAGAATGCTTTTGATGCTTTCAACTTTTTTTCATGACATGACATGACATTACATATCATTGAGCTGATGCTTTTATCCAAAGCAACTGTCAATTAATTAAGCGCTTTCAACCCTGAAGGTGCAAACTCCAGATAACAAGAAGTAAGTGCAAGTACATTAGCCTTAAATAAGCAAAACTACAAACTATGAAAGTGCAGCTTTAAGAAATACACACACACACACACACACACACACACACACACACACACAGTCAAACGTTTGGGTTAACTAAAAAATTTCCATTTTAGACAGAATTCCAGCTGAGATCAGGTGCATTGTTTTTTTAACCAGGGCAGCAGTGTTCAGATTACATTATGTGCTTACATAATTGAAAAAGGCTATGTTTCCTCAGTTTTTTAAATGGTATCAGATTAGGAAACAGAATGTGCCTTTGGGACATTGGATGAATGGTTACTGATAATAGGCAATGTAAATATTGCTTTAAAGATCAGCCCCCCACTCCGATCAGCTGGTATTCTGTCCATAATGGAGTGGGATGGAAATTTTTAAGTGACCCCACACTTTTGACTGGTAGTGTCAACATATATGTATACAAAGACACACACACACACACACACACACACACACACAGACATACACACACACATATATATATATATATACATATATATATATATATATATGTATATATATATATATATGCATACATAGCATTTGATTTATCCTGTTTGCATGAGCTAGATTGGAGACTTTGATACATGACTGTTTCATCTGAAAGGTGCATTCATCTGTTGCATTGACATGCTAAAGCAAACCATAACACAGGATGCAGATGTGTTCCACCCAAGTGTGACTCACTGTACACAAACCAGACGCTTATCTGAAGCATTTGTTATAAGTTGATCAGTGTAGCTGAAACGAAATTCAGATGCAGAACGTAATTCAATAATTTAACCCTCTTGTTGTCCTTGGGTCAAATTTGACCCGTTTACAAAAACTTTCTATGTCAGAATTATGACAAAAGAACGTTGAAAAAAAAAAAGTGAAAACTGTTGAAAAAAACGTAGGAAGAAAATCAACAAAAAAACTTTTTTTATGCTGAAAAAGTGACCAAATAAAACGGGAAAAATTACAAAAAATCTGAATAAAAATTTACAAAAACGTTGAGAAAACTGTAGAAAAAGAACAACAAAATGTTGGAGGTTGATGGGAAGACAACACAAGGGTTAATGAATGATGAAACCCACAACACACTGAAGCATGACTCATCATCTTCCCATGAAAATCTTCGAAACCAAGCTGCTTTTTAGGGGTGGGAGAACTTTTTTTTTTTTTTTCTTTCCCTAGAATCGATTTTTACAAAAAAAAGTGAAAAAAAGATCCTGACGGCAACTACATCATATCCGTTTCCAGCAAAACAGAGTGAAAGAAGAAAATGCAGAAAGTCCATGTGATGTGCATTCTCTTTTAGAAATGTCTCATGATGTGTTGTCTCTAGAAGTGTATTATTAAACTTTTACTTTTTGGTAAAGAAGAAAAAGAAAGTCGCAGTACTCAGTACTATTGAATCGCAATACTTCCAGAATCACAGTAATTTAAAATCGCAATACATATCATATTGGCACCCATGTATCATGGAATCCGGACAAAAGCATGTCGTCCAAGTCCTAGTGCTTGTCGTGTATGTGTTTGGTTGAATGAAATCACACTTTACTACACACTCCTGCACTCATCTTTTTTCCTGTTTTAGGTGGATTCTTGCGGTTTCCCTGCTAATTCTTCTACCCTCTTTCTCCCTTCACCTAATTCCTTCCCTCCTCATCCCTCTTTACCTCTGCAACTGTGCAACCCACTCTTCCCTTTCCCTTCTCTCCCTTCCTTTCCCCTCTCTAGTTTCCTTTTCTGAGGATTAACTGTATTGTCACATACAGTGGGGTGAATTCCAGAGAATGCGCTCACCGTTAACTTACTATCTGTGTGGGAAAAAGGCTTCAGCAGCAGAAATCTGCAGGGATTTTTAAGTCAAGCCAGCCAGCTGTTGGTAGTGTTCACTGAAAAAGTCTTTGAGAGAGTTGTGTGGTCGACAACGAAAAAAAACAAAACAGTGAAAGGCAGTTAGGAATTTTGGCAATTCGTGGGGAAAAAAAGCCTGAAAGCCTATAATAGTAAAAAAATCTTACAAAAAATTTTTTTTTTTACAGAATATAAAAATATCCCAAGATCAATACAGTGTGGAGACATGTATAGAACATAAACAGTTAAAGAAATTGTCAAAGTGAAGCCGTAGGCTTCCACGGAAACTAGTGATGTCTATTAGAAGCATTTTTCCGGTGATGGCTGAGCTTTGCTGTGCAGCCTCCAACTGAGTTTGAAGACGTAGATGTGACGTGGGCAACCTGTCTGAAAGTTGGAAGTCTTCTGGTAGCTGTCGAAATCTCAATCATTCCCAATCAGCAGAGACGGAGATCGTGAGTAGGAGCTGTCCATGAGCGTAGGAGCAACTCTTGTATTCTGATACTTTTTTTTTGTTATTTTTAATGTAGGCCTTCACGTCCCCCCAATTGCCTGCGAGCTCCTCCAACAGTAATTTAATTTAATTTATATTGTTATTTACACTCTGTTTTGTTAGGAATTACTACACACAGGCATGGAATATGCTCAGGACCAATTCATGCACAAATGGAGAGATGTCAGAGTGAGTGGGATGAATTGTTGTACTTTGGTCTGGATGGGGAATTGAACTGGCGGCCCTCTGGTTTCCAACCCAACTTTCTACGAACTGGGCTACTGCCACCCAAAGTTTCTATGGTTATGACACAATCGTTAGCCTATTTTTATAAAAACCTCTGCTACGGAGCCATGACATGAGATACAAGGTAATGGAGCCTTTTACACATTGTTGTGTTTCTTTAGAAATAAACAATAGACAAATAGAGTCTTTAACACTTTTAACACTTCAAATGTATAGTTATTCTCTGTCCAAGTGACGTCAAAATGAATGGCAGTCACTGGCTTGTTAGTCTATGAACCTCCCAATAGGATTGGTTTAGAAGCAGAGAAATATGTTTCAAAGAGGTCTTCCATGCCATTTAAGGCCTTCCAGCCTACAACTATAGTGTCTTTGTACAATAAATCCAAAATTAGGAATCCATAACTAATGATACAGTAATGTACCATTTCCTTGCATTGCTTCATGCTGGCGTCATTCAGATTATTTACTGTTATAGCTATGATCTGCATGGGCCTTTCCAAAGAGCGGCTCTGTGATCCCAGGCCTTCCAGAAACTTTGTTATCCAGCCTGGACATGCAGACACTTTGCACAATAATTCCCAAACTGATAAATCCACAACTGTTATCTCGGCCATCTTGGCTCTCAGACTGTTGTCAGGTGAGTGTGTCGACCAATCAAAGGTTGTCCTTGTGTGTGTGTGTGTGTGTGTGTGTGTGTGTGTGTGTGTGTGTGTGTGTGTGTGTGTGTGTGTGTGTGTGTGTGTGTGTGTGTGTGGTCATTCAGTGTGATTTGGCATACTGATGTCTCATAGCAGACAGGAAATGCATAGGGCATGACTATCTTTTTGCATAAAAGCGTATGAGCTGTACTGAAGACCAAAAGTGTGTGTTTTGTTTCCCCTGATTGCTAAGACTTGGGAGAACAATTTTCCAAAGCCAAAAGCCATCTTTATTGTTCTTCTCTATGTGATTTCAATGTATTTCTCTGAGATTAAATTTCCACTTAGTTTTTTTTTTTCTACAGTCATATCACAATGTATACATCCCTCAACATACATATCCTGAAAGCCCAGATGGTCTTGAAAAGAATGAGGACTATAACTTGATTGTGCATAACCGTTTTGGGGTTACACAAGCATTATTACACAAGGAAACCCGGTGACCTAAATATTTAGGTAAAAATGGCTTAGACCCCAAATGATATAATGTCTCAATGCATGAGCTTTAGATGTAATGTTAGTCAGATTTTGTTACCTTCAGACAGAGCCAGGCTAGCTGTTTCCTTTTGTTTCTAGTCTTTATGCTAAGCTACGCTAAGCCAAACAGCTGTTGGCTGTAGCGTTGTATCTGCCGTATAGACATGAGAGGTTTTAATCTTATAGTCTAACTCTTGTATTTCCTAAACTAATTTTCTAAAATGTCAAACTATTCCTTTAACGTAATAGAAACAACTACTGCCCTCCGTATTCTGTATAAGTTGACACAAATATGGCAAAGAGATGCATCATTAGATTTTTTCTTTGTCTTTTCTTTAAATTGTTTTTTTAGATTTTATTTTACATAGACAAACGATGGAGGAAAATCGCAGCACCCAAATAAATAATAAAAGAAAAAATGCAATTTAATTGCAGTTGCAAATGCAATTTAAATGAATACTTTAATCTTGAAAGGACATCATTGGTGCACCCTCCACTGAGAAGGGTAAAAGTGCTGTTATGTAACACAGATTCAATTTCCATAAGAGCTGAGTGGAGTCAAAAAAGAGAGTGTGTGTGTGTGTGTGTCTTTAGGATGTGTTTGGTTCATCACTGCTCATATATGCTCAGGCTGCTGGTTAGAAACAAGAGCTCCTTTGAGAGCAGCATCCTGCATTTGTCAAAGGGTCACATGTGGCAGATGTAACACACAACAGACACACACACACACACACACACACACACACACACACACAAAACCACACCCGCTACAACATTCAGTGACAAACAAACACTGCAAACACAGGTTTCAATGTCAATAACCACAGGTTGTTTGATGTTATCATCATGTGACTTCCTTGATCCTATCAGCTTTCTGTACACACACGCACACACACACACAGAGCAGCTGAATGTCGCACAGCATTCCTTGTCAGGCCCAAAAGAAAATGTCACATTTTAAAGGATATAGGGTCCTTGCTTGTTCTTGCAAGCTGAAAATGAATTTAAATGTGTAGACCTTTATTTGTACAATTTTTGCAGGCTCTGCTAATAATAATAATAATAATAACAATGATAATAATGTAATGCATGAATACTTTATTAATCCCGTAAGGGGAAATTACAATGTTTTCACTCTGTTATTGCACACATTACACACAGGCCTGAATTACACACACATGCTCAGTACCTGTACATGCACTAAATGGGGGGGGGGGGGCTGACCAAGGAAAGGCGCCCCGTGCAGTTGGGGGTTCGGTTCCTTGCTCAAGAGCACCTTGGCAGTGCCCAGGAGGTGAACTGGCACCTCTCCAGCTACCAGTCCACCACCATTATTTGGTTGTATAGGGACTTAAACCAGCAACCCTCCGGTTCCCAACCCAAATCCCTACAGACTGAGCAACTGCTGTGACGTGGGATAAAGAGCGACAAAGTCCGCATAAGGAGGAGGACGGGGTGGGTGGGTGGGTGGATGGATGGATGGATGGATGGCTGGCTGAGTCAAACAAACAGGACCTTCATTCAGGAGATGGTGATTGGTGTCCCATGTGAAACCAAAAGTAAATTGTCACTTTAAAATAAATTGAGTTTTACGGACATTAGTCTGTGACGCAATGACGTGATTGGTAGTTTTACGTGACTTATTTTAAGCCATTCCTGATGTTTTACTAACCTTAACTAGTTTTATTGACCAAAACTAGTTTCATTTCACAAAATGGTTTAAACGGCGATCGTTGAACGGTCACATGACTTCAGTCACATGGTTAAACCTCCACCGCGGGGCAGTAAATAGAACGTTCAAATGTGTTGTTTTGGGAATCTTTGGAAAGCAACCTATAATGCCATTTTGGTATGAAGATATGTTGTGGCTAGAATATAACCATCTAGTTTGTTTTTGCTAGTTTGTAGGCATACAGGAAATCTTACAGTATTAGCTCAACTTTTTTTTACTATTTTACACACTTCTTGGAGAATGCAAAAGACGCTCTCTTTTTTTTTTTAGAGAATTTTTCCACATTTTTCATGTTTTGTGTATTTTTGTATGTGTGCAACTTGAGTTGAGAGTGTTTTGTAAAGTTCTGTTTCCATGTTAGAGAATAAACTCAACTTTGTTTGTATTAATGTGGATGATATATACTGTACTAATGTATTGATAGAATTTATATTGTTTTTTTACAGTGTGTATTTTGCAGTAAATTACAGTGTACAGTGTTTCCCACAGTCTGTACACTTTTACAGAAAGTCCTGTGTGGGCTATTTTTTACCAACTTGAATGACATATCTGCTTTGGTATCCAGTACATTCAGTATGGTGTGGGATTCAGGTCACCTCCTCTCAGGTACATGGCAGCTCCTCAGGCTCTCTGGGTGTCAGAGATCTGAGCCGACTGTGTGATTTAGCACGACTTACTGGAAGGTGCTGTGTGATACACCCGCGGTGGCAAAGATGGCGACATGGTGTGAGAAGCTACGCTCTGGTGTGAAAGGGCGGCCATGTCAGCCGAGGACACACACCCCAACACACGCACACTTGTTTCTGGCCTCTCAGGGCTGTTTAAGACAACTCAGTAGATAAAGTTAAGAGGGTAACAGTGCAGCAGGTCATGGGTGTGTCAAAACACCAAAGCTATAAATCTCCCAATGGTCCTCCACAATAATAAATCTGTCATAAGGCCCAGACACACTAACCCGATAATCGGCCGTGGGACAGTCTCAACTCAAGTCTGTTTGGTGTGTTCCGTGCCGTCGTACGTCAGAGGGGCCGAGGGCCTTCATTTTGGCCAACCTGACATGCTCGGTCAGAAGGCGGGCACTACTGGCAGTTGGACTCAAATGACCAATCTGATTTGTGGAGTGCTAACCCGGAAATGACGAGCGGGATAAGAATGACTAGAGTCTCTCAAAACCGGACTAAAATCTTTTAAACTGACCTTTTGACAAGGTTCAGCAACTGCCCGGCCTATTTCTCGCCTAACGTTTTCAAAACCACGTTTCGGTGAACTATTTTAGTAAAATATGAGATTATATTCTGAACAAGCCGCCATGACAGTCTGTCTTTGAAAACCCACGTGACGCCAAATCAGCTGCCGTTGGCAGTCGGCATTGCTTCGCGGCAAGAAGGGAAGGACAGGAAGAGAACAAGGGAAGGGGACAGAAAATGTTATCAGTTTACCTTTTTAACCCTTGTGTTGTCTTCCCATCAAAATTGAAAATCAACACTTGTTTTACGTTTTTGTCCCTTTTTTGACGTTTTCAACGCTACGTAACGCTAACTTATTAACTTTAGTTTTACAGTTTTTGGGGGAATTTATGTTTATAAGCTTCATTTATAGGAAATTTTACCTAATGTTTGAGTTAGAAAAGCCCAAATTAGGATTTATTTAGACTCAAATTAAAGGAATGTATGTTGATGGATAATCACAGACTGGAATATGTCAACTTTTACTCAATGCTATTTCAAAGCCACTTCAATTTTTTTTTCAAATGCTATGAAATTGAATAAGACACCCCAAAATTAATGAAAGTAGTGATTTGTATTTGCCAAAGAGTGTTGTGTAGACTCAATCATGTTATTTTGGGTAAGTACAATTGGGTAGTTAAAAAGAACATTGATATAGGGAAACAATTTGACCTGAGGACAACATGAGGGTTAAAGGCAAACCTGTGTTAAAAAATAAATAAATATATTGTGTATATTGTGCACTGTAATAGTTTTTTTTATTACTATTATAATTGTGCAGTGATGATGATGCATTAAAGTCCCTCAGCCTGTCGAAATACTGCTGCAGGCAAACTGGTCCTGGATCAAATTCAACCCCTGGACCTTCCCTGATTCCCTCAGTTCCGTGGTCCTCTCCTACTGTGTTAGAAAATAACTCTGTTTCATTAGCACAGAGGGGAAAAGACAGAGAGAATTACCTGAGAAGGAGCGTCATGTACTTTTTTGGTGTGTGGTATTTTAACTGAATGGTCAAAGACTCATCTATTTATTTCTAACCAGCGGGCAAAGTTGTGACACTGAATTTTTTAAACCCTTTCCTCTCACCTCACTGCTCCAGTTGTTTTGTTTCCCCCTCTAAGCTTATCACACCGTTTCCAAGCGAATGCAGAAGGTTTGCTAGTTTTGCAAACTCAGAGCTCCAACCATGCAGTTTCATCATGTCCTCGTGAGACATATGGAACTTATATAAAGTATGATCCTGATCCTAAGCACAAGTCTTGGCATCCACTTTAACATTTTCCCCACAATGAGGTTCAGAGCTTTCAGCCATTCTGCCCCTCATTATTACTCTTGATTATCTTGAAGATAAAAAAATAAAAATAAAATGCCTGTAAAACTTCTTACTTTTATAAAATCATTTAGGTACTTGAGTGGAACTCTGCATAGCTTAATCAAACAAAATGTGTGGTGTACCTCAAGGGTCAATTTTGGGCCCTCTTCCTTCCATTTCTTGTAAGAAGAACATTGTTTCTAAGCAAGTAATACACACTACCTTCCTGTTAACCCTACTCAGTAGTTTGGTTGCCCAAAAAGATTAAAAGCTTGCTTTGAGGATAGGAAATGTTGGATTTCCAGTTTAATGAACTAAACTAACTAACCTAAAATCTTTCTACACTTATTTAAAGGATTTCTTTGGAATTTTGTATGGCTATTCATGATCACTTTTACTCTAGTGTCACTATGAGGTTCACGTTTGTATTTTTTAGTGAAATGTCTCAACAACTATTGGATGTATTGCCATGGAATGTGGTACAGACATTCACGTTACTACCACCATCAGGTCAACATTTTAATTGATCAAGTTGGTGTATGATCAAAATTCTGCTAAAAAGAAATATCTTCAGTATATTGTTTTAGTCGAAACACCAATTTATGAAACTCTACACTAACTTCAAGCCGTATACAACGTTGACTGTTGATGACTGTATGATGGCAGGCCTGTAATTACTTCATGTGGATAAGATAAGATGCCAGAGTGTCATAACATTTGTGGCTCAGCATTTTTGATTAAATATATAGTTTACATTTCAGTGACATGTCAAACAATGATAAGATATCTTGTGCTGGGAATATTTCTTGTTTGAACAGATAGAGCAGTTCAAAGGTCAACGCTGGGGGATTTGTTCAGTCGGACAATATAAAGAAATACTGTGATTCCCAGCATGAATGTGCAAACATGACTGAGATAAGAGCAGTATAATGAAATGACAATATATCATAAAGGAGTATTTGGATGTAAGTCAAGTATTTGTTTATTGTTTAATCAGCAACAATGATTTTATAAAGTAGATGTTCTATGTTGTATTTTCCATTGGACTGTTTCTGTCAGTATGTTTCTACATGTTGGTTCTCTTGTGAATTTACACAGAAAACACAGAAATGACTGAAATGTATCTACTCTTCAAAATAAGATGTATCTATGATAACAGTATACTGTTAGAATTTGGGCAGAGCTACAGAGTAGGTACTATTTACAGTGAATAGATGGTATCCAATTTTACACGAAACCTGAACTTTTCCAATCTTTTTGACTGCAGTCCATTGGCATGAACAACCAGAGGCAAATAAAGCAGAATGAGCTAAATGTTAACAATGATTTCAACCCTGTGGCACTCTGTTTACATTTTTCCGTAGATGTGTAGATGGGTGGGTCCTGATACCCAACAAGGAAACACTAACCAGTCTGGGCAAAGTTGCAACAGTCACATAAGAAAAGAGTATCTGAACCAGGACTTGTGTCACCATTAGTCAGCCATCTCTGTAGTTAATTAAGTACTGTACTTAATACTGTACTGTACGTGGGCGGCTGTGGCTCAGTGGTAGAGCGGTTGCCTGCCAATCGGAAGGTTGGTGGTTCGATCCCAGCCCCTGCAGTCATTGTCGAAGTGTCCTTGGGCAAGACACTGAACAGTTGCCCCCGGTGCTGCGCATCGGAGTGTGAATGTGTGTGAGTGTTTATCTGATGAGCTGGTGGCACCTTGTACGGCAGCCCTGGCCACAGTGTGTGAATGGTGAATGTTTCCTGTAGATGTAAAAGCGCTTTGAGCAGTTGTTAAGACTGGAAAAGCGCTATATAAATACAGCACATTTACATTTACTTAAGTACAATGGCACTTGTACTTTTACTTAAGTATTTCCACACAAGTAAAATTAATTTCAAGTTGAGTCATTGTTTTAGGGTTCTTATTTGTGTGATGTGTAGGAGTTTATCTATTTATTATGCCGCAGTGATGTAGAAGTGTACTCAAGGTAGGTGTCAGTACCAATTGGGAACTTTTGGGTCTGAAAATCGAAGCAAATGCAAAAGTGCCTTAAACCTGCAGGGGCGACTCCACTGACTCCAAAAAGAAGTTCTATTGTATGGGAGTCTATTGGAAAATGACCTTACTTCTCACTTGATTTATTACCTTGATAAACAGTTTCATAATGTTTTTATGGTTTCAATTGCTAGTTTCAAGTCTTCTTCAATAAAGCCGAACGTTCATTTTGTAAATTATGGTCCTTTATTTTAAAATTGACAATAAAGCAAGGGGTACTTTTGGGGCAACTTGTCAATGATGACAGAGGCTTAGCAATGCTGACCATAGCATTCTGATAATAGCAATGCACATTAAAATAGACTTATTTTGGGTTGTTCTCCGTGTTTTCATCATAACTGTGACCCTCTCATTGTGTGTTTACTTCAAAGTCAATTGGAACATTCTGGTTGCCAAAAAAGAACTTTTTTAGCATTCGGTAGTACCTAATCAACCAAAGCTAGCTAGCTAGCACTGTCGTTACCTTAAGGATTGATGGCGCCAGTGCTCAAAAGTTCCCATTCACCTGTCAACACTGTGCTGGATTTTGCCGTTAGCCGGTTAAAAATCGATGGATTTGGTTCGTTATCCTCCCCAGCTCTGCAATCTTCACCAAATGGCCACTTCTGGCTCCAAAATATCAAGATGAAAACAGCAAAAACAGCAGTCCACAGACTAATGAGGGATGTCACTGATGCTACATCCATTATTGTTACATTATATAATTAGTACACTGTGACATCACTGAGGGGTGTGGCAACAGAGCACACTTCTGACTACATCCAACCCAGTCTAGCATTGCCAAACCTCTCTCTACAGTGCTGTGTAAGCACTAGAGTATATTCTGGCTACAGTGCTTATCTTTTCTGTGATAAAGGGGAAAACTTCTTTGGCTTGTTTGTGTTTTTTGTTTTTTTTAAACCAATCACACCCGTCCTGGGTGGTGCCTAGCTCTGGATTCAACGATGGTGCCCTTGCAAAACAGAGGGTGTAGCTCGCAGAACGGGAGCGTCCATCCCCCATTAGATATGCAAGGTCACCATCAGCAATGTAGCAATGTACTTCCATTGAGTCACACTGCAACAACAACTCTTAAGAATTTAAACTGAAAAGTATTTTCTTGACACTTTTCTGGAGTTTGCTTTTATATTCATGTAGTAATTTAAATTAGACATGTGCTCTTTTTGTCAGTGTCACTTAAGACGTAGATGCTCAATCTTCAAGTATTCCTTGACTTTACATGGTCTTATGAAGGTCTTTCAGACATCGTTGGATTACTTAAAAATTTGTGGCGGCAAGAGAACAGAAACAGTATTACATACCTTTGTGGTAAAAACAATATATTCTAGAATTCCAAAAGAGAGGGGGATTTGGTAGAATGTACAGCTGTCATTTAAAAAGGCTTAGAATCAAAAAGCCAGAAGGAAATATGTAAGTTATTGTACAAGCTGGGTCAAGAGACTCAGACAGGGTTAGTATAGAATTCATAATGTAAATCCACAGAGCGACCGGGCCTCTGATGGTACTTTATTAAAACAAAAAAGGACCCCTGGCACCACAAAAAGATACAACTCAATAATACAGTACAGTCTTCTTTTGGCTTAGCTAGATTTGCCATTTGTCCTTCAGCCCCCCATGGGTTTTTGAATGTTCCAGTTCTGATAATGGATTTCCTTCAGAGGATTCAGTTCTCCAATAACGCTGCATGACTCGGCATAATTCTCATGATATGAGTGAACGTGCTAGAAAAGATAACTTAGGGTGGAGCCTGGAGAACAATGGGCACTATTGTATACATGTTTTGTGTTTTGACGTCAAAGAGAAAGAAAAGTGCTTTTATTTTGGTGTAAAGTGTTCTTTGCTGTAGTGTTTCTGCACAATGTTGGAGCACCTTGAATGGACAAACAGAAGCTCACAAAGACACTAAAGAAGCAAAATGAAGGCTTTTTGGCACCCTTCGGTATGCCATAATCCATTGCGTGTCGGAACACTGTTTAATGGGGTGCTTGGGATTGTTGTGAAAGATTCTTGTGTCTCATTTAACCTTTAGATTGTGACCTGAATCCTTCTCCGTGTTGCTTTGCTCTCCAAGCGCCTGTAACTGCTTTCACAGAAATCAAGCCAATAGATTAGATAATAACCATTACACCAGATTTTAGATTTTTTCATAACAGCAACCATACATTACAATGAACACCTGTCCCTGGTACGAGACAACACATTCGCATGATATGGTATGAAAACCTATGCAATTTGTATGATATCTAACAAAATTAGGCAACCGTAAGCTGGTCCCGTGACTTCGGCTACAGAGCGAGTTTAGCCGACAACAAGGGAGGGTCATGGGGTCGACAACAGTTAATGTACTGCGTTGTGTTTTAAGACCCACCCATCCACATGAATTACAGTGCATTACTTGTACTATGTTTTATGTACAAATAGTTCATGACAACAGCCTGCACAATGTGCATTTCTCCCTGGTTCCAAGAACATTTTGAAACAAATGTACTTTGGGAGAATCCCTTGAAATGTATTTGAGAATGCAGTCATGGTTCATGCAAATGTAATTGTTATGGTTTCAGTTTTGTTCCTGTTTTTATGATAACAACTGATTTGATTTGGGAGAGCATTGATTAAAAGTCAGGTCTTCCTGAAAGAATTTACGAGTTAGGGTAATCGTAAAGAATTTACGCTGAGCTACATTAGATGCTTTTTGAAGACTTGAGTAAAAAAAACGTGCTGGGATTCATTGAATGAAATGCCTCTAAATACTTATGTACCCTGCCTATTTTGATTACAACTGGCGGTTAAAAAAAAAAAACAGGTTCCCGTTGAGCGTTCTGTGTGACTGGTTTCAGTAATGTTTTTTTTTGTGTGCCAACAATAGTAATGCTTTCATGACTGTGAAAATCAGTTTGATAATGGTATTAGAAGCATTCTCTATTCCACAAACAGTAGCTAGCAGTTGCTATGTATTCAGTGCATACTTCAATAATGACATCAGGTGGTCATAAGGGTTAAGAAACACAGGGTCAAAAAGTTGATCTTTTATTAAAATACCATTCTCTTGAAACTTATTCTGTAAATGCTATTACGTATACAAAAGGAATGCCTAAACCCAATGAGCCTCTGAGAATATGTAGACATTTTTTCCTCGAGGTCCGTTTAGGTGCAAGCAAAGGCACTCCATACACTCTGCGCGTCTATATTATTATTATTTGAAAGATAATCAGCTAATTAAAATGATGAAGCGCGGAGATAAGCAGCAATGTGACACCAACAAGAGCAGATGAGATAAGGATAGGATAGGTTGGTCCCTTTAGGTTAGTGTTATGCAACAGCAGGCTAGTTGAAGTAATGTAACACAGATGAAGATAATGGAAATGTTTGGAAGGGAATCACACCTTCTCAGGTATCAGCAGCCCTGATGAATTACAATCTAAGTTTAACACAAAAGCCAATAGTCATTTGGCTCTATCAATAAATCCATCTGCCAATCAATGGGGGACAGTTTTGACTGACTGAAGATTGCATTAAAAAAATGTGGCCTAGACGCCTTTACTGTTGCAGCCATGTGACTGTTGGTGCTTTAAGGTTTTTGTCTACATACTGACTTTAACCCTTGTGTTGTCTTTCCGTCAAAATTGAAAATCAACCCTTTTGTTGATGCTTTTTAATCAACGCTTTTCACTTTTTCTTATGTTTTTGTCCCTTTTTTCAACACTCTTGATGCCTTTTTTTCAATGTTTGTCATTTTTTTGACGTTTTCAACACTAGGTAACACTTTAGTTTCACAGTTATTTTTGGAATT
>NC_045755.1:2671757-2680388 GCF_008692095.1 Etheostoma spectabile
AAACCTCATTTATAGGAATTTATACATATTGTTTGAGTTAGAAAAGCAGGAATTAAGAGTTATTTAGACTAAAATTAAAGGAATGTATCTTGATGGATAATCATAGACTGAAATA
The DNA here is from genome assembly GCF_008692095.1 of Etheostoma spectabile. NCBI lineage: Eukaryota > Metazoa > Chordata > Actinopteri > Perciformes > Percidae > Etheostoma > Etheostoma spectabile. Next base: position 2,671,873 of record NC_045755.1, read on the forward strand.
TGTCAACTTTTACTCGATACTCTTGCAAAACCACTTCAATTTTTTTCTCCAAATGCTATGAAATTCAATAAGACACGCCAAAAGTAATGAAAGTAGAGATTTGTACTTGCTAAAGAGCGCTGTGTGGAATCAATCATGTTATTTTGGGTAGTTAAAAAGAACTTTGATATGGGAAAACGGATCAATTTGACCCAAGGACAACATGTGGGTTAAAGTCAGCGAAGCCACAAATTAAGTGGAACAAACAGTGCTCTCTTATGAAATGTAGTGATTAGTACATCAAACTAGTGTTTCAGGCCCTGCAGACCTTCATCTGAGCTCTACATATCACTTTAGCTCCTGCCACACACAGCTGAATCCACTAATTCAGGTGTTGCAGTGTGCAGCCGCCGGCAATGATTGCATGGACAAGCATTAGAAACTATTAGAAATTAGAATGAAAATAGAAAAAACATCATCAAATATATTCAATAATGCAAAAAACATTCACTTACACTGCAATGTCAGCATGAACAACTTAACACATCAACAGATGTTTAAGATGTATCCCATTTAAAATGGAAATCACCAACTCTGACCTTGATACTTAGATCACATTTATGATACTGTTACAATTAATATTATTTGAAGGACAACCCAAGAGATGTTAAAGTATTGAAAAGCACAACTTGCACTCTCTCATATTTAATATTATACATATTTTATTTAGTTATGGAGACTATCTATATATGTTGTAAATTTCATTATACACATGAATTTACACTTACATTCTTTTAATGGGTGTGTGAGTATTTTTTTCAATAGTTGTTCTGGCATTTGATCTTTGTTATCTTTTTTTATTATTCTAGGGTAAGGGTTAGTGAGTATGTGTGTAAGTTCTGGAACTTGCCGCTGTGACGGTCATTTCCCAGTTTGGGATTAAAAAAGTCTGTCTATCTAAAAAAAAAATGCTGTCACACAGGATACAATACTCAGTTTTCTAATACTTTTACAGTCTACAAATAATTAGTTCATGGGGCACAAAGACTGAGCTGTTTTTTTCCCCAACAGTTTGACAGGTGCAGATGAATAGCGGCATGGAGTAAATGCGTAGGTCCAGGTTTTGATGACTTTGTGTCAGATTCCCCTTACCTAGTAGTGTATGTTACATAACTGTGCCACAGACTGCAGAGCTCCTCAGCACCTTGTTACCCACCTCTACTTTCTTCCTCCTGAGAGGCTTAAATCAAAACGATGATTTACTGCTTAAAATCTTACGAAACATAATATGGCATACATCCATAGCAAAACCATGCGGTGTGGAACAGATAGTAGAGTGGAACAGATCATCATTTTGTGCAACACGGATCCAAAAGTTATAGAGCTAAACAGTGGGGTTCCAGAAGTGAAAATCCCACTCATATTCATATTCTCATCTTCTGCTTTCTTTGTCTTGGCATTCCAAACTCTGGTGGATTTATGAGGACTATGGTTAACTCTCCTCAGATCTGTGCAAAGTAAATCTAGACTAGACAATCGGTCCAATTTGGACAACTAAAACCACTTTTGACCGTAAACATGTTCCACCAAAACAAGTTCCTTCCAGAGGCTGTTTTGCAGAGATACCGTGGCTCTGCACAATGCTAACGGCGCTCAAGATAATTATGATTGGTTTCAAAAAATGCCAATAAACCGGAGTACATTTATCTTCCGAACCAGAACGCTGTGTGGACTAGCCAGACCCTCCTCCGCAACCCTGTGGAGGAAGGTCTGGCAATGCGAGACTAGTATAAAATCAACCTTGTTTTAAGAAAAACGTGTTGTGTTCGTGATGTCATGGAGGAGTACCCACAATCCCAAGCAGAATGCTAAGGAGCTGCTACATAGACGGTTTAGAACCAAGACGCCCCAACTCTCACGGTTGTATTATAAGAACTAGATACTGCGTAGCCCCGTTCATTCCAAGAGAGTTTCTCAGTGGTGCATGAAGCCATCATGGATCTTCTAGACTTTCCAAATGGTATCAGACGGAATGAATCAATTTCAATCCCACTGTTTGGCCACTATGTTCAATTTGTTTCAAAACCTGGCACACTTCCTGGGGGCCTGCCCATCTCAGAGTCATTTCCTGTATCTGTGTCACATGGGTTTCATCACTGCGTCGTCTCTTTAGGAGACTAGCAGCTGGTCCTGAGTGGAATGATTCCAACAAGAGAAGTTACCGTGTTCACAGTGTATGACCGAGGCCACAGATGTCCTTAACATTTTGACAATGTCATTGTGTTTTTCAGACTGACACGTCAGGAGAAAGTTAACTTTGCTTGAGACTTTTTTTCTGTCTCAGAAAAAAACTTTCGCAATATCTGGCAACGTGGTAAAGCTATTGTCTAACTAAGGTTTGCGAACACACCAGATAACTTATTTTCGTAATGCTAGATATATTTTTCTAGCTGTGTAAATATCCAATGGTGGCAAAAGGAAATATAAAAAACATTACACATGTACAGTATAACTTTTCATCCATGCATGGCATTTACTACACTCACAAATGAGGCCCCGCTGAAGAGACATGTAATATAGCGTTTTATACCATTACGATCGTTATGTACACAGTCGTGACGTGTTCTCTTTTATTTGTATTTAAATGATCCTCTGAATCAAATGTTTTGTGACCATGATTCACCTCGTGGTGTGTTGGCTTGCTTCCAGGGTGAAGTTTTCACAAACATTTCCTGAAACATTTCCTGAAGAATATGAATGGCAAAAATCACTTGCGTGACCAGAGCCGTTGTGGGCGGTCACAGTACTCTATTGTCTGTAATGCTATGTGAGCTAACCTGGCATGCAGGTCGTGTGAGATCTGCAACAGGTGTTGGTGTATTTACACCTTTTTTCCCATTTGCAATATAACTGCTGACGGATATCCTGTAATGAACAGTCACTGCTGGATGCTCTGTGCTACACAAAACAATGCTATCCGGCATATGTTTATGGTTTGAGACAGCATTCATGGTGGTAATTATTTACAGAATTTTTCAGCCAGGTATGATTTGGTAAAATATGATATAAGCTACAGCTGCACAGTTAAGGCTCCCATCCATCTGGCATATGAGTCAGCATAAGTAAACTAGCATGTGCTTAGTCACTGTTGGTTAGAAAATCATAAAAAGAGGAACAAAACATGACAATTTTGTTTTTTTTATACTTCTTTCCTGAACATTCACCAGCAAAACCATACATGCTTCAGCTACTTCAATAACTATTTTAATGAATTAACAAGAAGAAGACTGTACTTGACAGTTTATGAAGCAATCCATCCTGTCTCCCACAGGATCTTTCGTAATGTTTTAGTGGCGGCTGTGGCTCAGTGGTAGAGCGGTTGAACCCCGAGTTGCCCCCGATGCTGCGCCATTGGAGCGTGAATGTGTCTGAGTGTTTATCTGATGTGCAAGTGGCCCCTTGTCTTGTGTATGAATGTGTATGAATGGTGAATGGTTCCTGTACTACTTAAAAGCGCTTTGAGTAGTGGTTAAGACTAGAAAAGCACTATATAAAATACAGCACATTTACCTAAATACTGCAATGGTCAAGTGAGGTTTTACTCTATGGGTCAACCCAAATCACATTTAATAAGGAAGGATACACAAAAATGTTTTTGTTGTTGGTGTTTCACATATTTAGCATGTAACAAAAGATAAGATAAGATAATACTTTATTCATCCCACAGCGGGGAAATTCCTTTGTTACAGTAGCATTCTCAACAATAACAGCAAAAAAACAAACAAACAAACAAGTAAACACACAAGAAAAACAGGCAAACAGTAGACATTGAGAAGAAGGTAGACTGAAGTTAAGTGGCGTCAATTAAAGGTTTTGTAAAGTAAAGTGCAGTTGCCATAGTACAAAAAAACAATATTGCAGTGTAAGTAAGTGACTTTAAAATTAAATTTTTATGAATTTATTGTGTCTTTCAAAGGTTCCATGATTTCCTATCTTTAGACTGTGTTGTTTTGTGGCTGTGTGATGTGGAAAGCCAAATTGGAGAAATGTGTTCCTCTTCTTTACAGCCAGCAGGATGAATGAAAACGATGACATGGCAACTTTACAGTCTTTGCTTAACTGTGTATGAGCACCAAAGCTTGTAATTGCAAGTTTGAACAGCTAGCATTACTCTCTCTGTATGCTAACGGATTTCAAAAGAATCCATGCTGAGAATCAGATTTTGAAGTGTTTTAAGAAGCATGTGATCCTAAATTATTTGATAACCGGGTTGGCCATTTTCATTTTATCTGTCTTCATGAACTGTGCTTTGGAAAAACACTCACCAACCTCCCACGTTGAATCTTGGTGTGGGGAAATTTAACTTAACGCTGAGTGCATAATGGAAGACATTGCATAACATCATTTCAGTGTCCCTTTAGACTACTGTAACATGTCTCAAGTCAGTCAACATTACAGTCCTGTAGATGGAGTGAAGGTAAGCATACACACTAAAAATCCATCACTGTGTCACAATTCTCAGACAAATATATGCACTCATAGTACATTCACAACAACATGTGGTGAGCCACTTTCCAAGAACAGGTCTTCTGAACGAAAATGATACCATGCATTCTCAGATCTTGGCCTATATAACCAAACAAGTGGTTGCATGTCTCATGACATCAAAGTATTGTTTTTAAAAACTGAAACACCTTTCTGTGCTGAAACTTTTGTGTATGTACAATGCAACTTTATTTAAAACAAGAGATAGGACTTAACACTAAATGTGAAGCTAGCGCTAGGAAATGTGAGCTTAACATTAGCATAAGACTAGAAGTAGGAGAAATTAGCTAGTTTGGCTCTGTCCAAAGATTTAAAATTTTCAAAAAAATACACTTCTTTCAGCCTAAAGCTCCACTGTCACTCTCAAAGTGACAACAAGACTCTAGGAAGTTGATGCTAGTGTAGCTAAAGCGTGTAGCTAAAGTGTAGCTAGCACTATCACCAAAAGTTGCTAAAAGTCAGCAGATGATGTCACATGCTCATTTTCATCGTCTTAGTAATATAATCGCTTAAAATTTGCATAAAGCTTAGCTTGGCTGTGTCGGCTGACTGTCTGCTGGTCAGGGTGCAACAGGAGAGTCGCTGAGAGGGTATGAAAAGTCGCTGTTACCAAATTGTGGTAACAGCAACCCCTTACCCTAACCTTAACCCCTCACCCCATCCCTATCCCTTACCCCCAACCCTAACCTTAACCCCTCGTCCCATCCCTATCTCTTACCCCCTCCCCCCAACCCTTACCTTAACCCTCTACCCCATCCCTATCCCTTACCCTTTACCTTCCTCCCCTAACCTTTACCCCACACCCCATCCCTATCCCTCACCCCCTAACCAACCCTAACCTTGACCCCCTCCCCCTCCTAATCCCTTACCCTTACTCCCTAACCCTAACCTTAACCCCTCACCCCATCCCTATCCCTTACCCCCTCCCCCCAACCCTAACCTTAACCCCCTACCCCATCCCTATCCCTTACCCCTTACTCTCTTCCCTTGACTCTAACCTTAACCCCTCACCCCATCCCTATCCCTTACCCCTTTTACCCCTTTTACCCCTTTTATTCTCTATTTGTTAATCCTACCCTCACTTTATCTCTTATCTCAATTTTTCCTATGTTGGTCTGTGTTTGGGGACCCTTCTGTGTGTGTGGGGTTGGGTTGGTGGGATCCGGCCTCCCCCAGTAGTTTGCGCTTCAAAACTACAAGGAATTAGTTAGCCCTAGGGTTAGGGTTAGGGTTAGGGGCGTTAGGGTTAGGGTTAGGGGTCAGAAGGAGAAACTACTGGGGCAGGCCGGTCCCACCAACCAACTCCACACACACAGAGGGGTCCCCAAACAGGTTTTCTCCTTCTGACCCCTAACCCTAACCCTAACCCTAACCCTAACAGTTAGCCCTAGGGTTAGGGTTAGGGTTAGGGGGGTTAGAGTTAGGGTTAGGGGTCAGAAGGAAAAACTACTGGGGGAGGCCGATCCCACCAACCCAACCCCACACACACAGAGGGGTCCCCAAACAGGTTTTCTCCTTCTGACCCCTAACCCTAACAATTAGCCCTAGGGTTAGGGTTAGGGTTACGGTTAGGGTTAGGGGGGTTAGGGTTAGGGTTAGGATTAGGGGTCAGAAGGAGAAAACTACTGGGGGAGGCCGGATCCCACCAACCCAACCCCACACACACAGAGGGGTCCCCAAACAGGTTTTCTCCTTCTGACCCCTAACCCTAACAATTAGCCCTAGGGTTAGGGTTAGGGTTACGGTTAGGGTTAGGGGGGTTAGGGTTAGGGTTAGGATTAGGGGTCAGAAGGAGAAAACTACTGGGGGAGGCCGGATCCCACCAACCCAACCCCACACACACAGAGGGGTCCCCAAACAGGTTTTCTCCTTCTGACCCCTAACCCTAACCCTAACCCTAACAGTTAGCCCTAGGGTTAGGGTTAGGGTTAGGGGGGTTAGGGTTAGGGTTAGGGTTAGGGGTCAGAAGGAGAAAACTACTGGGGGAGGCCGGATCCCACCAACCCAACCCCACACACACAGAGGGGTCCCCAAACAGGTTTTCTCCTTCTGACTCCTAACCCTAACCCTAACCCTAACAGTTAGCCCTACGGTTAGGGTTAGGGTTAGGGGGGTTAGGGTTAGGGGTCAGAAGGAGAAAACTACTGGGGGAGGCCGGATCCCACCAACCCAACCCCACACACACAGAGGGGTCCCCAAACAGGTTTTCTCCTTCTGACCCCTAACCCTAACCCTAACAGTTAGCCCTAGGGTTAGGGTTAGGGTTAGGGGTCAGAAGGAGAAAACTACTTGGGGAGGCCGGATCCCACCAACCCAACTTCACACACACAGAGGGGTCCCCAAACACAGACCAACATAGGAAAAATTGAGATAAAGTGAGGGTAGGATTAAAAAATAGGGAATAAAAGGGGTAAAAGGGGTAAAAGGGGTAAGGGATAGGGATGGGGTGAGGGGTTAAGGTTAGAGTTAAGGGAAGAGAGTAAGGGGTAAGGGATATGGATGGGGTAGGGGGTTAAGGTTAGGGTTGGGGGGAGGGGGTAAGGGATAGGGATGGGGTGAGGGGTTAAGGTTAGGGTTAGGGGAGTAAGGGGTAAGGGATAGGGATGGGGTAGGGGGTTAGGGTTAGGGGAGTAAGGGGTAAGGGATAGGGATGGGGTAGGGGGTCAAGGTTAGGGTTGGGTTAGGGGGTGAGGGATAGGGATGCAGTTGGCAACACTGGTTGCTGCTCCAGCAAGAGTTACAGCCCATACCTCCCCAAAAAAACAAAATCTTGTTTTTACACTTTTTCTGTACAGACTAAACAAGCAAGATGTAACAAGTTAATTAGTAAGCATTAAATGTGCTGGTAGGTGAAATGTGTTACCTTTGTAGTTAAGCTAGCTGCTGCTAGCATTTCCAGTCTTTATGCTAAGTTAAGCTAACAGGCTGCTGGTTCTTGCTGTATACTGTACAAACTCAGTACCTAATTCTCAGCAAGAAAGTGAAACAACATATTTCCCAAAATGTCATATTATTGTTTAAAAAGTGTTATTATTAGTACAATGCACATTGTCAAGATGTTTTTGCCTCTTAGCTATGTACGGCTTGAGTCATTTTTCACCAAATGCTCCACATTATGAGTTATAAGTGGGTTGAGGGAGAAGGACTTACTGTCAAATGTTAACTCACCCTCTGTTGAAATACCTTCCTGTTTTCTTTAAAATACAGTGATAACAGGTTACTCATACAGGCCCTGCCCTTCCTAAAACCCCAAAACAAGTGAGTTTTTTATTTTAACTGTCCTGATGATACCAAGTAAAAATCCCACTTTGGGCTAATTATGGGCTGCAGAAGCATTTTAAAGAAAGCAAAGCTGTCACCATTAACATTAAACAATGCTTCTGGACATAACCAGAACATTGTCTCACTGCATGCAACACAGTGCTTCACAGCCTTTCTTGCCTTTCACGACGCTGTTTGCTTCCTCTTCACCTTCAGCTGTAGATAGGAAACTGTCAGAGTGAAGGGGTTTTTTTTTACCCTTCCTGTGTTAAAGGAAAATTACCATAGTGAGACAAACACAGACACTTGGACCAGACAGGAACTCAGAGGTTATCATGTGTTGACCGGACTTTTGTTTCTCACTCACGCTCTACCACTGAGCCACAGTTGCCTGAGCTACATCCAGTCTCTCCCAGAAATGTGCAGGGACATTTCCTGCATGGTGTCATGTGTTAATTGGAAAAAGCAGGGATCGATATGATGGGAAATCTGTCCTACAATTTCCCTCAGGACTTTGTGACATTCCAGAGAAAATGCTGGTATGGATATGGTGTGAATGCAAGCCTTGACATCGCAGGGTTACTTGCTGACTTTATCCCACATGTTGTCCTCGGGTCAAATTGACCAGTTTTCCAATATTAATTTTCTTTTTAACCACCCAATTGCAATTACCCAAAATAACATGATTGAAACACTCTTTGGCAAGTACAAATCTCTACTTTCATTCATTT
>NC_045755.1:2680471-2687276 GCF_008692095.1 Etheostoma spectabile
TATCCATCAACATAAATTCCTTTAATTTGAATCTAAATAATTCCTAATTTCTGCTTTTCTAACTCAAACATTAGGTATCGTTTCCTATAAATGAGGTTTATTGACCATAAATTCCAAAAATAACTGTGTAATAAACTAAAATTACTAACTTAGTTTTGAAAACGTCACTAAAAGTGACAAACATTGAGAAAAAGGGAAAAAAAAATGTGAGAAAGTTAAAAACATTAATAAAAGGCGTCAAGGAAAGTGTTGATTTTCAATTTTGACAGGAAGACAACACAAGCGTTATGCACTGTAGGGTTGCCCCTTCCCCCATCTATTCTGGCATTGTTATTGTGTGTGTGAAAGGTGCAATGTGGCATGTTGCAATACTAAAAACCACAAGCAGTGCCCATTCCAGTAATTTACCAGGAACTACAGTGTGTGTAAAAGAGGCTTGCACATGTGTAATTTATTTCACTTGATGAATGCATTACATGTATTTCTATTTTTGTAACATTAAGGCTACATCTACACTACAATGTTTTCATTATTTTATGGGGCGTTGTGAACCAACAAGAGTTTTTACTCCAGTAGCACAACTAATCTTCGTCCATATCAACACGTCTGACAACGCATATCACATGACCATTTGCATTCACTGAGCATGCAAGTCCCGATGGAAATCAATGATGTATAAATTGAAAATACAGAAAACTTTGGAGAAAGAACAAAAATGCGAAAAGTAAGATTTACTAGGGATTCATTAGCTTGGATCAACTGTTACTGAAACTTGTGTAAGCCTATACCTAACTGAGACGACTGACTGACGTGGCAATTTAGACAAAGAAATATATGTTCTTTTGTTTCTGATGTGACTATAATCCCACTAGATTTGAAATCCTGTTCAACCAACGTGTGGGTGTGTGCGTGCGTGTGTGCGTGCATGCGTGCGTGTGTGCGTGTGTATGTGCGTGCGTGCTTGTGTGTGTGTGTATATCCTGCTAATCCTCTCAGTCGCTATAGCTCCACTGATTCCTTGTAGCACATTAGTGCCCTAACTTCACCCTGCACTGTAAACCGAATTACCTCTATCTGCCCTTTTTTCAAACCCCTTTTTCTCCCCGCTGGTTGTGTGAGACATTCAGGCTCGATTCATGTTTTAAGAGCTACACTATCACGCACAAATACACAAACACACTTGTACTGCCCCACAAAGCCAAACAGCTGGAACTGTGTGAGAAGTGAAACTGAGATAAGTAACTTCATACAATAGCCAGGGGTCAGTTATAATCTAAACACATAACTGAAGCAATTCCTCTTTAAGTTAATTCAACAGAATTCTTTTTTTTTTTTTTTTTTTTTTTTTTTTTTAATTACAAAGCTGTAAATAAATTTCAGTTTTCTGTGTTGGTGCCTTAAAACCCCAGTTTTTTTTTTTCAATTGACAGTCAAACACACACCTCCTAGCTCTGCTAGCTACCACGGAGGACAAGACAAGTGTGTGTCATAAGATGGTCCAGTTTACCTAGTGGCCCGAAATTCCATTAGATTGTATAAATGTATGTATAGGACTCCAAGGTCAGATGAGTCATGACATTTTTTTGCTGTTTTACAGGATATAAAAAAAATCATTGTCTGTGTTATGGACTGAATTTTATTTTAAACTTATAACCTAATGATAAATTGTTTGCTAGATACTACCATTTATGTTAGAAAATGGCAAAGTTATGGATTTTTTTTTTTTTTACTGCCAATCAAAGAAATATGTTCTACGGTCAGCACTGTTGTGGAGTAACCTCTTACACAGTTCTCATTTCTCTTCCCTCTATCTGTCTGACTTTCATTCTTTGAAGCGCGCATCCCACGGCAGCGCATCAGGGACGAACAGGGAGTCAGCGGGTTCACAGGACCGACCAAGGTCCATCCTGGATGGAAAGTTTTTAGAGAGCGAGACGAGCTGCCTCCCCTCCCCTCCCCTCCCCTCCCCTCCGGGGCCCCTAAGGCTAACGTGATCCCCCCATTTGTGCTCCTGTCATAAAGAATGCGCCCGCTAAACCACTTTCCCACCACTAAGAGGATTACTAAGGTAATGCTCCTGAATTAAGAGATGCTCCACCACATCTAGACATTGGGAGGCAAAAATTAATAACTTCTATTGAAAGCTGGAGTGAGATTTACCCCCCATGGCTCAAACTAGGTGCCTGAACAAAGACGTGACAATGCTTGCTAACTAGTCTTCTAAATGTAAAGGGACTGTTCGTATATAGTGCTTCTCTTGTCTCAACAACTAACATTCACACACATTTACACTCTGATGGTGCAGCATCAGGGGCAACTCAGGGCTCAGTGTCTTGCCCAAGGACAGTTCCACATGGAACTGCAGGGCCAGGGATCAAACCGCCAACCTTACCAATGGCAGGTGAGCGCTCTATGAGCCATAGCCAGCCCCACAGGCAGGTTCTAGGTAGGTTTTGATCAAACAAGAGGGAGACATCTAAATTGGTAGCGATTCCTGTTTTCAGAATGTTCAGAATGTCTGGAATTCAGTTGTGCTCTTTGTCTCTGCTTACTCTGTTATTGTCCTGGGGGGATATGGGGGGGCATAGACAGCCATGTGCTATCGCTGAAACACATGGAGTCACCAGCCATTTCTTTTCACCTGGCAGTAAGCATGCTTTAACAAGATTTCACCCTCCTAAGCAACCAGCAAAAGTCACAAGTGCAGTAACCAGGACATGATCCCTCACTGGCTTCTTACCTGTGAACACCGCCAACTGTGGAATGCACAACCAAACCGGGGTTGGTGCTGCCGCGAATTATCCTTGGGTCTCCAGCTCCAGTGTGAGGCAAGTGTTTAGCAAAAAAAATAAAACCAAACTGAAAACTACATTGTCATGTTAATAAACAATAAAAACAAAATGATTGGAAATCATTTCAGTTTTAGTTTCTTCCCTATAATAATCACTGCTCAAAAAAAAGAGACCGCATGAGTTTCCGTCAACTCTTGTGACATTGAACTACAGTAAGTGAACGAACTTGACATGAGATGGCGCTGTGCTGTAATCACATCGGACACTAAAGTGGCGCAAAGATTAAACATTAATCATGTCCATTCTCCATCCCTTTATTATTTATGGTTATTTATATTCAGTACATACTGTATGTAACTGAGACATTATACCTGGCCCCAAACTCCTGTAAAACTAAATCTAGAAAAAACTAAAGTAAATCTAACTCTATAAACTAACTAAATTTAAACTGAGATGAAATCAAAAAGTTAAAACTAAAATAAAGTTAAAAAAGGAATTGAAAATTCTAAACTATTATAACTTGGCTTGCAGTATTAAATAGTGGTAGTGCCGAATGCTAGCATTTTAGGCTGGCACTTATGATTTTTCAGATGATGTAAACATTAAAACAAGAACGCACACAAGGGACTTTAAGTTCTTGATTTATGAAAAACAAATGAGTTTCTGGATTGGTAGGATATTAAAAATACTAACGGCTGGCACCAGTTTTATTAAACTGTAGTTTCTGCCAAGAGCTGATGATGGAAATGTTAGCATAGTGAACAATAAACAAACGGGACTGGCATGGGAATCTGTCCGGCATGGGAATCTGTCATTTAAGGTCAATCTGCAGGAGCTCAGTCCAAATTGTGCAGAGAATCCAGTGATGCTTGGTACCACTGTGTTGGGGAGGTTGTGTGTAGCTAAGGCGTGTTTACGCAGCGACCTTGATCCTGTCGCAGGCCTCACGTCCGATCAGGATCAACTCTGCCTCAGTGTGTGTGTGAGCGTCATGACAAGGTTAGGAAGATAACTCACTTCCTCTTGGGTGACTTGTTTGTTTTTCAGTCTGATGGCCACCAGCCTGCTTTGTGTCGACCGCATCAAATGGCGGTTCAAATCATGCCCATCAAAAGGGACGTACATACACAGGGCCGCCGACAGTGGGGGGGTGGACACCACAGTTGTCCCATGCTCTGGGTCAAGGGAAGACCCAAAAGAGCCCTTTAAACATTAAATATTCTGCTGACCGTTGGAAATCATCTTGTCCTGGGCACAAGCAAGATACTAAAATGGCAGCCCTGCACACACACCTACAAAACAAGGAATGGAAGATGCAAATCTTCTTTTCTTCTTCAATTCTTACATGCTGACCTTAGTAAAATCACTTTTGAAAAGGACCAACATGCTCTTAATTGTTGGCTCCACAGGAACAAAAGTAAGGTTTTTATTTCCATCATGAACCAGAACACCCAATGTTGTCATCTTTGCTTATCTGTTCTCTCAATGTGAAAATAACTCAGTTACCCCCTACACGTTAGATCTTCACATTACATTTTTGTTCACACCTAGAGCCAGTGGAAAAAAACCCAACGACCTTTATTTTCCTTATGAAGCGAGGCCGATCATGAGATCTCCACCTTCCTGGAAAAACAAAGAAATTGTTTGTCTATATTGTAATAAAGATCCTCCCTAAAGGTTGATTGTTCCAAGAACCCTCACAGTGGGGATGGGGTGAGTAAGGTTGAGGAGCAAGAAAATCCCAACTCTAAAGTCAGAGAAAATTAAAAGTTAATTAGTATAGGCTGGAGGAAGAGGGGCACTCCTCCTTCGGACGCAGGAGTGGGGCTTGGTGGGAGACTGGCACAGTTAAATATGATGCACTGAAAGGTATTCATTTGGAAAGAGGGTGATTGATTTACATTACAAAAACTATGGCTGGCAAAGAGGTAATTAACATGTTGACGGCTGTCGGTATTTTATGTTAAAAATGTATTTGATGTCCTTTTAAACTGTATGTATTGTATGTCTGATATATTTTATTTCCTAGCCCTCCTTCCCTTGACCCTAAGTAGCTTTGTCCCTTGCCATTGCTTTGTCACTTGTCATTGTAAAAAGGAACCTGTTCTTAATGACTCGCCTGTAAAAAAAAATAAAGTTGAAAAAAAATAGTTTTGGGGGCAGGGTGATCAGCTACAATGATTGTAGGGGAATATTACTTCCAACAAGACGTAAGATTGGAACTTCTACTGCATCTACATGAAAGGTATGGCTATTTATGTTGAGTCAGGGCTACAATGTTAGCAATCAATTGCTTATTTACACATCCAGCTGACACAGGGCAACATTAGTGTAATAACAGATAGTGACCTAAAAGTGTCATTGTTCTAGCCCAGGCTGTAGAGAGCCGAAGAAGAGCGAAACAGGATGTTGTTGTATGGTTGTTCACGCTGGCAAGTTAATAAACCGAGCACAGACTGAACTCACGCTTGGAATGTCTTCTAAGATTACTATATGCCTGGAAAAGATATCAACAGACATTACAATTAGCATTCAATTAGAGTTATTTTTCTGGCCACCTGATGAATGTTTGTCCAATATTTTAACTCTGGTTTGGTCTCCACCAACTCCTTTGAAATATATATGTGGCTTCATTAGCTGTTAAATGCTTCACTATAGTCATCAGGTTGCCACTAAGTTTGTCAGTTTGCTGTTGGTTGTTGAACTGGTCATTTCCTGTGGGTTTATAAGAAGTGTTATGCTCTAACCACAGGCTGTTGAAAACTGAGTGCTGTCCTGTCAACTGAAGCCTTGAAGGCACTCCACAAGAATAGTATTTATCACTGAAATATATATGTTGACTTTCTTATGGCAAACCGTGAGGAACGCACAACAAGCGAGCACTAAAATGTCTTATCCACTTCTTCTTTGTATGAAACTATTGTTTCAAAACTATTTGGCCCTGTTTTTTAATGTAACAAAAAAGGTGTGTTCACCTCAGGGTTGAGCAATGCCGGGAATCACCACCAAACTCCGTGTAATGGAAGCATTTAAAACAACAAAGGAGGAAGTAATCACACCTTTACAGGTGACTAACAGCTGCTAATGGAAATAATGGGTATTTTAGTTGATTTAAAATATGTTTTTAAGAAAATAAATTGCACTGCATACCGTTTGTATGGTGTGTGTATATATATATATATATATGTATATATATATATATATATAGTTCTTGGTTATGAATTGTGCAGAGGTAGTTAGGTGTGCAATGGTTGTAAGTGAAGAGAATAAACCAAAGACCCAACAACAAACCGCCACAACAAACAAACAAGTTCAACTAGTCTGGTTGTCAATGCCAATCTTGTCAACACGCAACACATCAATAGTTTGCTTGTTAAAAGAATAGTTTGAAGAATTTGTAAAAAATGCTAGCATTCTTGTCAAGAGATAGATGAAAAGATAGATATAAGGGGGTCAGCCCTGTGTTCCCACATGTCTAAAATTTTTCTTTAAAAAGGGTTAGCCCTTGTGTTGTCCTTGGGTCAAACTGAACCGTTTCAAAGTGTTTCATGTCTGAAATACGGATTTCTTTCAACCAAATTGTCCAAAAATAACATGGATGATTCCAAACATTCTTCAGGTGACATTAATGATTACTTTCATTTAATTTTTTTTTTTTTTTTTTTTTTATTTTAGCATTTGAATTCTTTTTTTTAATGGTTTCAAAATAGTTTCCGAACTAAACTTTGACATATAGCCATCTGTGATCTACTCAACATCCTCTGATCTTAACTATTAGTCAAAATAATTCATAATTTCTGCCTTTTTAACTAAGAACTCATGCATGATTTGATATAAATGAGGTTTGTTGACCGTGAATTCCAAGAATAAGTGTAAAACTTATTATTAAATCAGTTTGGTTTTTTTTGAAAGCGCCAAAAGCATGGAAAAAGTGAGAAATAAATCAGAAAAAGCAACAATAACATTGGAAAAGTAAAAGAAAATATTAATTTTCAATTTTGACCTGGAAGGAC
>NC_045755.1:2687286-2709795 GCF_008692095.1 Etheostoma spectabile
ATGGTTAATGGGAAGACAACACAAGGGTTAGGGATATGGTTAGGGTTAGGGTTAACCGCTGACTCCAAACTGGGAGAAAGTGGGATAAAACTGATACGACTTTTGAAAAGAGGAAATGTGGGAACATAGGGCCTAATTTTGAAGAAAAGAAATCTTAGAAATGTGGAAACATGTGGGTTGTGGGATTATAGGCATGCTCCAGATACAATGCACTCTCTTGTCTGTACGCTAGCTAAACATGAAGCCAGAGCAAGCAGACAATTAGCTACTAAAGCCAGTCATACATAAAAGAAGAAAATATTGCCATTCATCAATATTGCTTTTCATGAATGCTTGCATTTTTCCCGAGAAACAGTCGAAAAGATTACTACCACACATATCTGTACGCTAGCTTAATATGAACCAAGAGCCAGCAGATGATAAACTTAGCATAAAGACTAGAAGCAGGGGGAAACAGCTGGATAAAAACAATCTGCCTCCAAGCAACTCTGAAGCTCAATGATTACCATTTTTTCTTATTAGTTTAATCAGTACACAAAACATAAAAGTTATGGTTTTGCAGGGAGTTAGCTAGCTGTTTCCTGGTTCCAGTCTGTTTTGCAAGGCTAGGCTAATCGTCTCCTACTTGTAGTGGCGTCAATCTTCGAACCTAATTCCTGCCAAGGAAGTACATTTCTCAAAATGTCAAACTCTTCCTTCCCAATATGTCAAACTTGTTTGTCACATGCACTCACAAATAACCTATTGTCTAGTTGTTGTTGTATAAGAGCATCATTTTCATTTGCACTTAGCTCTCCAAGTATGAGGAACCATTGGTAATTACATATCATTTATCTCCTTATACTGACCAATCTTCTGTGATTGGTGTTGTTTCCTAGAATGGTGACATTTTCACTGCACAAACAAACTCAGGCTTGTCTTTTCAGATTGGATATTTGGGTGCAGACACACACCAGGGTTTCAACGTTTTCACCTGACCACCAAGTCCAAAGTTTAAATGACAAACATGGATCAGAACTTATATCTTACTTATTATTTCTATCGAAGCAAAAGATCAAGTCTTCTCTTTTAATTTCCGTGATCATAATCTTTTAATTTTTCAGGAAACCTCTGTGGTTAAGTGACAGGATGTGTCTTATTTGCCACAAATGAAACTAAAAAAGCCTTAAAAATGGCAAGACACATACACGGACCATAATGTTCTGCAAAGATGTGTGCACCGACAAATTGCATTTGTTTTTGTGTCAACACACACGCTCACCCAGACACCCATACAAGTCTTGTGGGCTCACAGACAGAGTAGACAGCAGCCGAGAGCCTCAGTGCAGACGGTGTTAAGGCCGTCTGATGGTTGAGCAAAGAATTGACGGCGTACCCCTGAGGACCCCTCTGCGTCTACGCCTGGACCCTACGCCGTAGCCTGACCTGCACCTCTCGAAAAAATTTAACTATGCGTTGCAGTGATGCATGTTGTATGGCCGTGGCTTGGTAACATTGCCCAAATCCCCCCCGACTCATTTCCTGGTTCTTCTTCTTCTTCAGAAAGAACAGGGGAGACACTTGGTTTCTCTCACTATGACTGGTGGTACTCCCTCTAAAGCTAAACGACTCTCGATTCTTTCCGACCAATCAGCAGTCTGCAGGTTTTCACGTCACCTTTCAGTATTGCCTCAGCTCGCTTGGAACCTCGACGGAGGTAGTACTACAAAAAGTACCGTTTAGCAGGTACCAGGGACTTCTTTTCGTAATGGAAAACCAAAGAAGGCGAGTAGAATCGAGTAGATACCATGCAGTGGAAAAACACCATGTGTGCAGCAGCGACAGTACTTTAAGTTGTAAGTGTTAGCAGGGGCAGGGCCTGGACCAATGGAAACAGCAGAGTTATAGTAATGGAAGTGCTCAGAGGACTGGAAGCACAAATGGGTTGAAGGATTGTAAAGCACTTTGTCTGATAAGATAGAAAGGCGCTATATAAATGCAGTTTACCATCCAAGCAAATATGCAAGATAAAAAAGGACTCTGGGAAAGAATCTAAGCTACTAGCATGCAGTAATGGGACATGAAGGCATACAGACAGAGAGAGAGAGAGGAGGAGAGAGAAGTTCAACGTGTCATAGGAGGTCCCGCGGCAGCATAACTAAGAGCTGGTCCAAGGCAAGTGTGTCAGCCCTAACTGTAAACATTATCAAGGAAGATAGTTTAAAGCTTACACTTAAAACTAGGAGCTTGTTCCACAGGAGAGGACTTGTGTATCTAAAGGCTCTGGCTCCCATTCTGCTTTTGGAGATTCTAGGAACCACAAGTAACTGAATTGGGGGAGCACAGTGTTGTAGTGGGAGGATAGGATATTATGAGCTCTTTAAGATATGATGGTGCCAGACTACTAAGAGCTTTTCACCTTCTATTTACTTTTTTCCACCTTTGGACACACCCTTGTGACTTGCTGACCCCGCCCTCTCTCACCTGACTGACCATGCACTGCTATATATGTGTATATATATATATATATATATATATATATATAATATATATATATATATATATATATATAATATATATATATATATATATACTGTATATATATATGTGTGTGTATGTGTATATGTGTGTGTGGATGGGGCAACAGGGCACCGGGGTTGATCAGATCACGTCCCCTCCTGCACCCCCGCTCCAGTTTCCTGATCCGTCTGAGATCGGCTGGGTCAATCTAAAGCCCCAAACAAAGGCTTGTACACAGAGAGAGCCCCACTCAAACGTACTCATGTGTGACTGAGGGTTGAGGAATGCACAGTGTGTATGGTTTGTTGTGTGTGTGTGTGTGTGTGTGTGTGTGTGGTGTGTTTGTGTGTGTGTGTGTGTGTTGTGTGTGTGTGTGTGATAAACAGAAGTGTCCTTTCACCCATGAATGTGTCGCCTTTTGTATATTTAATTCTTGATGCCCAGTGTGTAGATTGTTGTGTGTGTGTGTGTGTGTGTGTGTGTGTTTATGCATGTGTGTTGTGTTAATCAATCCTCTTCCCTTGCAGGTCAGGTATGAGACAATAATCCCTACATTCACCTGCACATTGTTTTGGAGAGTTTTGGAATACAATGAAATGCACGTGAGGCAATCTTCCATTTTGGCCAACACATTCTCAACCCTAACCGCTCCAGTGGAGCTGCTCAGGGGCCAGCAGGTTGGACGGGGGTTGTGCTAGGCGGCTTCCAGGTAGGAATGCGGCAGGTTGTTGTTGGTCGTCATTGGAATTGTTCTCAATTGATTTACCTGGATAAATAAAGTTTAAATAAATAAAAAAGAATACACGGATCTCGCACACTCAACTGTGTGTCATTCATTCCTAAATACACATTAACTTTATTTGGAGTCATTCTTCACTTCCTTACTGGACTCAAGTGAGCCAGGGTGAATCATGCACCCTGTTCCTTGAGCTGAATCTGACGCCCAATTCTCTGTAGCAGGACATAGTACTAGAAGCACTACATGTAGTAATACAATAAGTAGTAGTGGTGGTGGTAGGAGTACAGTTAGTAGTAAGGCAAGGCTTGAGTCCAACTCAAGTTGCTATTCTCTGGACGCACTTATGACTTGGACTGACTGGAGGATTTTTGAAATCGAGCTTGAGCATTTAAATAATACTGCTTTTATGTGTAACAGGCCATACTAATGTGATATAAGATATTGATATTAATTTTGTCTGTTTAATGCAAGGGGCCAGTGAAGGATTACTCGAGTCCTGGTGACTCTACTCCTGGTTCGACTGACTCAAACTCAGGTAATGGTGACTCAGCTCGGACTCAATGCTGACTCTTCTTTGGTGACTCGACTACAAAACTGGCTCAGGGCACCATGCACTAGGGCTCCGTCCAGTGGCTCCGGTCTAGAGCTGGATACCCAGGGAGTAACTCTTATCAGCATCAGTGAGCCAATAAACATGCAGTAAGCTTGTACCATGATCTAATAATGCTATAATTATGCTGCTGATTGGCTGTCTTACGTCGTAGAGACGTGTGTGTGTGTGTGTGTGTGTGTGTGTGTGTGTGTGTGTGTGTGTGTGTGTGTGTGTGTGTGTGATTATACTGTCTTATTGTATTTTTTGAAAGACTGGTATTCACAGTGTCAGCACCGGGAAGTTTGAACGATATCCAACCCTACTCAAGTTCCGACGAGTCCAACATGCCCTGTGATACATGTTGTCCACCCTTTCTCTCCTCCCTTTTCCTGTCCAAAAAAAAGCAAACACAGAAATCTTGAAAAAGAGTTGAAGAAGTTAATATAAGTAGAAGTGATTATTTTCTTCTAATTCTAATTATTCAGCAGTCTAGTAGCAACAACAGTAGTATAGTAGTAGTAGAAGTGATATGAGTTGTAGTGATGTATTATCAGAATAAGGAGCAGTGACAGTAAAACGTTGTAGTATTAGCAGCAGTTGCATCAGTACGAAGTGTTCAAAGGTCAGACTGATGGTAAACTGACTTTACAGTTCTTCATCCCAGACATCATACTAGATTATAAACCATGGCTAGGGAAGATTACACTCCTTCACACACACACAAACTCCCATACACACCTGACCTGCAAGGAGCCAGCAGTGTGAAGGCGGATCAGGGTGGCCGCTATCACATGAGAGCGTTTGTGTGTAATCTCCTTCCGACAGGGAGGTCTGCTTTGAAGCTCCATTCCCAAACTGATCTGGAGCGACAGAGGTCCAGGAACCTTTGAGTCCACTTTACCTTCAAAAAGGTTCAACAGGAGGGATTGCTAACCTTATTCTGCTTTCCAAGAGAGAGCAATGTCCTATTATAAACGGTATATACAGCAGTCTATGGAAACATCTGTATGTCAATGTACAAGTGATTGAAAGAATCCTTCCGCAGTAACAAAAATCACTGTGAAATGATTCATAAAGTTAATAAAATCCTATTTAAAATCAATTACAATGAGCATGACGGGGTGTTCGAGTTCACTACAGTCCTAATTACTCTGGGGTTTAAGGATTCATCGTGAATCGGCAAAAATCGATTACAGAGTGCCTAGATAGCTCAGTTGGTAGATCGGGAGCCCGTATGTAGAGGTTTACTCCTCAATGCAGCGGGCCCAGGGTTCAACTGCGGCCCTTTGCTGCATGTTGTTCTCCCCCTATCTGTCCTGAAACAATAAAGGCTGAAATATGTGCCAACAGAAACTAAATTTGAACTTCTAAACTTGAATAATTGCATTGAAAAATGGAATTTGAGTCACATAATTTGAAACTGTATTGTTTAATGTAAATCATAGCATTCAAAAACTGGATCTGAATAGTATAGTGTCAAAGTGCATTCACTCGTTTGGAACTGAAATCCAATGAAATAGAAAAAGAAAATTCAACTCTCTATTTATCACAAAATTCAATTTCAAGTTACTGTGACCGATGACCAGGTACTTTTCTATATGATGCAGATTCAGTTTTTCAATGCAATGATTCAAATTAAACAATACAATTTAAAATTATGTTATTCAAATCCAGGTTTTCAATGCAATTATTTAAGTTTAGCAATTCAAATTCAAATGTAAATGAATCAAATTCAGTTTCTTTTGGCGCATCTTTCAGCCCATAGAAAATGTCCAAAAAATTAAAAAATTAAAATCGATTATAAATGTATAAAGTTGCCTAGGGGCGTAATCTACTCTTCACATGTTTGACTTCAGACGTCGCTTTTAGGTATTTTGATGTGGGATTTGTTTTAACAAATTATTCACTTATACATATAATATAATTATAAATGTAAAATATAATTATCAGTTGCACTTTTGACAAGAGGGCACATGGCGTTTTGCACATTTTATAGATTTATAAAGGCATATTTTCCAGTCATTTGTCTGCAGCTCATTGTGAGAAAAATTGTGTCTGGAACCTATAATTGTGTATGAGATTAGGAGTTGAGTGTATCGTTTCATCCCTATCCTTCAATTATCATAAGGTGACTTTTAATGCTCCTATAATAATACTGTGTTCATTTGTCTCTGTTTCAGTATTTTTTTATTCTTATTACTGTTTACTATAATGTGTTGGTTTGTATGTATGCACCCTATCACCAAGGCAAATTCTACATTAAATTAGCAATAAACTGCTTTATAATCACAGATTCATTTGGAACATTTTAATAGGGCCTGCTGTAGAATACTTTACTAGTAGGCTACTGTTGTAGTATTTATATGGCACTCATGGACAACACCTATTGTAAAACTGTAGCCTGGTAGAGGAGGTTTTCCAGGTGAAAGGCCTTCGTTCATTGCTCTGTTTGTACACAAAACCCACGTCACTGCCGTGCGTAAAAAGTCTCCACCTTCTCCATCCAAACGACTCAGGCCACTCCTCCAACCCCCGCCAGACTACTTTTCTCTCAACCCCCCTTCCTCCCCCCTCCTTCCGTGTAGGTCCAGGCTGATGCAATGCTCATCTTTATAAAAGGGTGAGTCCCTCCTCCAGCAGATCAGGCTTTTCTCTTCGTGCGCACCGCATCCCTGGAAATTTGGTTTTTATAAATTAGACAAAAAATCAAATTTCTTTTGATTTTTACGCGTCGGTTTTAGTCAAAGTGTCTTTTGTGATGACTTCACTTGAAGAGTTTCAGCTCGTGTTTTGAATCTGACCCTGTCTAATAGACCTATTCATTCATTTCTCAATTCATTCTCACTCAGCCTGAATACACTTAAGGATCCGTTTGCGTAAAAGAAGAAATCGTCCGGACATTTGCTGTTTCTTTTCTTCTTTTTGTACTTACTGAAAAGGATTTTACAGGCATCCTGCCACATCTTTACAAGGTAATAATGCCGGTGTTGTGTCTCATCATTTACCAACTATCTGTCAGAACATTTCCGGATGGAGGCGGCCAAGTATTTTAGGAGATAATTCTAAGCTTTTAGGTGGTACACTTTTCTGTTTTCTACTCAAATAATAACCCCAATATCTGTCTTTTATTTGTATTTTGACAAATGAAAAGTGGATGCGTCGCCAGTTCTTTTGGGCTAATTAGTTAGTATTAAACCAACTTCCTGCCATAATAGCTGTGTGGATCTGTGTCCAACGAGCCAGAAATGTCCTTTCCGAGAGGCCTGATGCCTTTCATCAGGTCAGCACTAGTCCAAAAATAAATAAATAAATTGGTCTGTGTGACAGACAGTGATGCTGCAGTGCTGGACTCATGTCTGGAGGTGGCCCAGGGTTGCCATTGCCACATATGTAACATTGCAACACAAGCTGAGTGAAAAGGACATCTAAACCTGTCCCTGTGTGTCACCAGCAAAGACTCTAATCGGAAGCTGAGGAGGAATTAGAGCGCAAGCCCTCTGCGCAAAATGGAGAGACATGCCCATAAAGGTGACAACACGTGCCATTGTTTCCATCGGAGCCGGCCATGGGAATGATGTTATTAAATGGATCTGCATGGGGTTACGCCTTTTTGCGCTCTCTGTGTGGATCCGCATGTGCACACTCAAGAGATAAATATGACTATTAGCCTATTATTATTATTATTATTATTAAATTACAATGTTAGATCTAAGAATATCCACATGCTTTGTCTTATTGACACCCTCATTGTGCTTTAGAAACGTCTAAGGAGTGTGACTGTGTGAGGATACAGACGCTGACACACCCTGTTTTCATTTCCCTTTTCAAATGATTTCGTAGGGAAATGTGCTTAAAGTCAGCGGCGCGTACTGCGGCTTTTTGTCATTCAGCGTCTCTTCATCGCATCGGGGCTGCTGAGGTGATGTCGGGTGCACTCAGTAGCCGGTCTGGTATTTTTCCACTGCCGGTGCGTCACCAGCTCCCCTTCCCCCTTTCTCCCTCCTCCCACCTCTACAGAAAAGGCTGCGGCGCGCACGCTCACTGTAATGATGATTCCGTAAACGCGCATAGCTAGAAAATAAAGGCTGTGGTCTTTTAATGGCATGACGCAGGGAGCAGAAATACGTTAAAAAAAATTAAAAAAGAAATATTTACAATACAATATATATAATGTATGTGAAATTTATGTATACAAAATTATAATTCAATATATAATAATTAATCAAAATGGTCCCTTTTTCTTTTCAGCTCTGAAGCATGACAGCTGCCAAAACTGAGATGAGCCGTTTCAATATCTGTCATGAAGAAGACAACAGCAGTTCAAACAGCAACGAGTACACCCCATACCAGGACTGTCCTAGAAAGGTCCCCCTGGGCGGGTAAGACTGGCTTTAAATATATGTCCATAAGATACAATATATATATATATATACATTTTAAATAACACCTTATTTTGAAGTGGGAACTGAACATCCTGTGTACACGCATTGTTTTCTCTAAATTCTCTTTTGTTCTCGTTTAAAGCCAATTCTCTGACATCGATGGAGAGAGTCAAAACTTCCTCCCCGAACACAACCTGCAGGGCAAGAAGAAGTATGAGACTGAATATGTAAGATGATCCTTATGTAATGATAATCTGATCCTTCATCTTTAATGATCACGCAGGTGTGTCCTCATTTCCAAACTGTGAGCCTTTTTTTTATTGTTTTCCCCACAGCACCAGGGCAATGCTTCCTTTGGCATGTCCGTCTTCAACCTGGGCAACGCCATCATGGGCAGCGGCATCCTGGGTCTGTCCTACGCCATGGCCAACACTGGCATTGCCCTTTTTGTGTGAGTTTGTATTTTGGAATTAAGTTATTTTCCCCAACAGCCTGTATCTTTCTAGGGCTGTCAATCAGTTGAAATATCTAATCAAGATTAATCACATGATTGTCTATAGTAAACTTGCGATTTATCAGCCATTTTTTAATCTGTTCTACATGTAGCTACTTTAAAAAAGATATTTTTTAAGTTTTTAATGTTCAAGTGGTATTCAAAACTCAGTTCACATGGACAGTACATGTAAATAACTTTTAGTCTTGGGGAGAGAACCATCTGCAAGAGCTTTGGAACTGACCCCGCCATTCAAAAGACCCTTTCCTTTATCCATTTCTGCTCAAGGAGCTTACCTGAGTTCCCAAACTACGGAGAGGCCCGAGGCCCAAATCCCACAAGGCATGTGCGTTAATCCGGCGTGAAAGCAACTAGGGTCGTTAAAAGTAGATTTTGACTCGTTAATTTTGACAGCCCTACTTTCTTCACGTTTGAACTGAGAGTAAAAAGAAAAAAAGGAGATCTGGTGGTAATGCCAAGGTAACTACAACACATACAAATGGGCATCAGAGAAAGGCAGAAAAGTAGAAAGTAAAAGCACCACGTGGACGGTATAGTTTCATAGTCTGGATCCAGCTGAGGCGAACAGGAGCAGGTGTGGTTTTGTCTGTGGCATCAAGGTTGCAGGTCATGATGTGTACTAAGTATCTGCTCTGCTTTTTCCCCGCCAGCAGTTTGTGTGTGCATGTGTGTGTTCAATCTGCAGCCGCTTGACCCTGAGCAGCAGATTACACCAGGGTTGAAAGTTTACAAAAAGTTTTTAAGTACTCACTATCATGTTTGCAGTAGATACAACTGTGGAGAGAGGGTTATTTTCAGTGGGAAAAAAGGGGAAAGGAAATTTCTTTTCCAGGGAAATTGCCTTGGAGAGAAAAATGTTTCTTTTTTATTAGCACTCCCCCTATTGGTTATCCAGAGAAAATTGAGATCAAAATGCCTACCGTGTCTATCTTGGTGTGAATCTCGTTAAGAAGTTTCTACATCAGTTGTCAGTTTGTTTTAGTGTCTGCATTTCTGAGCCAAATTTCCTGTGAGAAACCACCACTTATAACAGCACTTTTCTTTGAATCACACTTTAGAACTACTGTCTAAGAGGCCCTCAGAAACAAAACCAAGTGTCTTTTTTTATGTAACACATGTGTCCAAATACAAATACATGTACCCCTAGCAGGTTACTAGCTTTCTTTGGGTGTTACCGAATGACAATGTGTACGTTTCCAACACAGGGAGTGGCAGCAGAAGCAGCTTAGCTGAGCTAATCCGACTGCATTTGGGTCAGGGTTATGTAACGTACTCTCACAGGAGATCATGAATGAGGCACGTCATGGTACACAGTGAGCCAGCAGGTGACCAATCGGAGCCCTACATATGCCGAAAGTTGGGGATTACAGAAACCCTGAATGGAAGATAGCTTGTCTGTTTGTGTTTCGAAACACTGGTGCTCGTCTCATCAGGATTTTCAGTTACACAAAGTTAAGTAAACAGTTTGAGAACATCCAAGGCATGTATTTGTTGAGTACAAGCATGGAAAGCGATTAAAAAAAAATTAACCACTTGGATGTCACAGACAGACAGACAGACAGACAGACAGACAGTCGAGTGGCCAGCCAGAGACTCAAAGCAGCTCGGTGCATACATGCACAGAGGAAACGCCGAGCCTATCTACCCAGGTCCTCTAATGGCCTAGAGATTCATTTCCACCTGGACTGTTAAATACCTGGGTACATACTGCTGGCTCTGCAGCATCCCGAGAGTCCTGAGACAATGTTGTACAGGGAAACCTTTTGTCCTTTAAAACCCTGCTGATGCAGCACGGACGGAGCCAGAAGTTGTAAACATTGGGGGCTCGTCCCAAAGTTTACAATGAGCCCAAAAGAGATTTTTTTGTCCCATTTACAGAAGCTATATGCACTATATTTTCAGCTATTTGAGATAACAGAATGCTTAAAAATCTGTACACTGTTTAGGAAATAAAACCATGATAGTGGCCAAGGAAGTCTTCTTCGTTCTGATACCAGAACAAAATAGCTGAGGATGACTCATTGTCACTCCTGCCATCTAAAAGGAAGTAAACATTGTCTTTTGTTATTTTTAAGTTACATACCATAGATAGGGTAGGAATTTGGCATAAATAGCATTAGTCATCTTGGAAACTGTACCATGCTGGAGTAGAGTTCACAGAATGAATGTTGACAGTGTCAAATCTGCTACATTCAAATTAGTCCCATAATTATCTGGACTGCTCTAATTGTAAATCAAGCATTCCCAAAAGACAATTTGCTCAATTATATTGGATTTCTTAAGGAAAAGCATAATGGTAGATTAGTAGTTAAGAAAACATTCTGTGCAAGTTTAGGTTTTGGGAAGGTTTAGGTTTCAGGAATCGGTACCGGGAAGGAAAAAATTTGACATTGGAACATCGTCAAAATTCTCTCATTGTGGACATTCTTTGCAGATAAAAAAAAAAGTTTGAGATAATCCTTTACTGGCCTCTCTTTGAGGTACCTTCTTGAATGTATCAGTATCTTAGTAGAAATGCATGGAATTCCCTCATCCTGCTGGCAGATTCTTCCAAAAGACAGATAGATTTGAGTCATGACAAGGGGACATTGGTGTAAGAAACGTATTCTGCACGTCCAACAGAGGAAAGCCCAACCATCCCGCTAACTAAATGTCAATGTGTTTGTTTACCGCAGCCGCTTTTATACATTTGTCATTGAATTGGCCTTTAAAGTCACATGTTCCCGCTAGAGATAGCGTCTAATTTCAGCATGTCAGGACCAGTCTTTCATTGATTTTGCCGTTTTTTCTTGTAATGACCATCTCGGTTGCTAGTCAACATTCAGCTAAAGACCCCTCTTGTCTGTTTACAGGATTCTCCTCATGGCCGTCGCCATCTTCTCCTTGTATTCTGTCCACTTGCTGCTGAAGACGGCCAACGAAGGAGGTGTGTCTCTCAGATAGTCCTGTGTTCAAACGTCCCACTGGCTTCTTGGGGTCGTTTTTGTGCAATGCTAAATCTACCCGTCTTTGTGTATTTCTTCTTTAAAAGGTGCACTGGTGTACGAGCAGCTGGGTTACAAAGCCTTTGGGATGCCGGGAAAACTCGCCGCTTCCATCTCCATCACCATGCAGAACATCGGAGGTGAGAGACTGTGGCATTGTAACAGCAAGCAGGCCTGTAACAATGGTTACATCATTGTCGCAATTGTTTGCACACAACTGCCATTCTTTTGCTTAACATTAGCTAAAATTGCAGTTATGTAAGTGGTTATTGGGTTTTTGTTATTGATGAGGATAAATAAAAAAAAGTTTAAAAAAAATACTACATTTTATAGTAATAAAGAGACATGGGTTACTTCATGGATGTATCCTGGGATTCATTTAAAAGCTTAATTTCTCTGAAAAAGCGTTACATAATTATTTTTTTTATTTGACTAAAAGAGACAGTTATTTTGTTAATCGCAATTATTTCTAAGACAATTATTGGGAAAAAAAGGTGGAATTGTTAGAGCTCCAACGGTAAAAAACTTTATGTAACTATAGTTGAATACTTTTCTTCATTTATCCACCCTGTGTTTATTCCACAAGCTACAACACTGTCCCTCTGTGTCTAGACTGACTGCATGGTGTGTTTTTAGAGTAGCTTTTCCAGTTCCCGTCACAGGACGTGACTTGGCTCATTCTACATGGCAATATATACTGACTGCAGTTTTTGTCTTCACAGCCATGTCAAGCTACCTCTACATCGTCAAATACGAGCTGCCCATCGTCATTGAATCCTTTATGGGAGTCAGCAACAAGTGAGTGACCAAATATTTGATCAGCTTTCCAAACTCAGAAAACACATTTGACCACCCCGCAGGGCTCGGAAAGTCTAAAATAAATGTGTCTTCACAGCGATGTGGCCGATTTGTCTTGAAGTTATGTTTATTAAAACAGGGATCCACTCATTAAAACATTGCTCAATAGCGCCAGTGGTGGTAAAAAGTCTAAAGGGGTTGCTTTAACTTTCATTATCCTAATAGGACTAATCTTTTCGGGCTGCATAGACATTTCTTTGGTTATATTTCAAATTGATTCATTTTAGAAGCATAAAAATATAAAAACTTTGCTGCATCTAGAGCAGAAAATACATGGGTAAATAAAAACTTTTTATTTTTATATTGGTAACAAATTTAGGATCATGAGCCACTAATGGAGGTTTGGAACTCTCTCCAACAACTCTCCGACTAGATTTCCAAGAAATCAGTGAGCGGATCAGCCTCCGGCCAAGGAACCGATGACTAGATTTAGTTTGCAGGTGCAGAACTTTGAATAATTGGCGAAAGAACTGATGTGTCGGAAAGCTGTGTGTTAGAGCACAAAAAAACCCACAACATCCCCCATCAGAACAAAGATGTTCAAATGAGGTGTAACAGAGAGCAGGAACTCCTGGCTGAGGCACTTGAGGGGAAGTTCCACATCAAGCACAATGGCTGCCGGTTGTTATTGAAGTGTTGGGGGGGAGGGGGGTGGAGGTCGTTTTACAGGGATGGACAGTGCTCAGTCGATCCTTCAAAGAGCCGATTTGTCTTGAAGTTATGTTTATAAAACAGGGATCCACTCATTAAAACATTGCTCAATAGCGCCAGTGTGGTAAAAAGTCTAAAGGGTTGCTTTAACTTTCATTATCCTAATAGGACTAATCTTTTCAGGCTGCATAGACATTTCTTTGGTTATATTTCAAATTGATTCATTTAGAAGCATAAAATAAAAAAAACTTTGCTGCATCTAGAGCAGAAATACATGGGTAAATAAAACTTTTATTTTTATATTGGTAACAAATTTAGGTCATGAGCCACTAATGAGGTTTGGAACTCTCTCCAACAACTCTCCACTAGATTTCCAAGAAATCAGTGAGCGATCAGCCTCCGGCCAAGGAACCGATGACTAGATTTAGTTTGCAGGTGCAGAACTTTGAATAACTGGCGAAAGAACTGATGTGTCGGAAAGCTGTGTTTAGAGCACAAAAAAACCCACACTCCCCCTTAGACACAGATGTTCAAATGAGGTGTAACAGAGAGCAGAACTCCTGGCTGAGGCACTTGAGGGGAAGTTCCACATCAAGCACAATGGCTGCCGTTTGTTATTGAGTGTTGGGGGGGGGGGGGGGTGGAGGTCGTTTTACAGGGATGGCCAGTGCTCAGTCGATCCTTCAAAGAGCCCTTTTAGAAGACACAGCCGGTACCGTGTCGAGACAGAACGCGCCATGAGCTCACTGCGACCTCACTCCCAGTTTAAAAAATTGATGTTCACAGCTAAAGCTCCTCAGTGCTGCTTTGTCCAATCTATTTCTGTAAGAGATGCCGTCATCCTGCGCAGGCCAGCATCGTGGCAGCTGACACACAGAGCTTTGATCAGGCCTGGAGATGTAAAAGAGAGTTCTGACAGAAAAGTGGATTTAATGTGAATGTGTTCTGGATGAATTAGTTGGTTTTAGTGCTAATTAGTTAACAGCCCTAGTTTAACACTATGAGTATAATACTCATAATGTTAAACTAGGGCTGGACGATACAGAGAAAATCAAATATCACTATATACTTGACCAAATACCTAGATGTCAATATTGCGACTTTGTTGTATGGTTGACTGTTGGTGCTTTGACAGAATTTAATTTACACAATGATGTATTTGATAAATATTCTCCAGAAATGATTTAATGACTTAGTAGGTAAAGGTAAATAATAGAACAGCTAGAACAGTCTGGTGAGTTCAGAAAATGACATAACTTTACTGTAATGCAGGTAAAACCAGGTAAAGACAACAGTTACCTTATTACGATATTACACTATCCAAAATCTAAGAGGATATCTAGTCTTGTGTTGCGATATATAGCCCAGCCCTATATTAAACTTGAACTAAGCCTGGAAGACAAAATCCATATGTCAAGAACACTGTAGTGTATGCTAAAAAAAAATAATAACGATTTTCTAAACTATTTTCTACAGCCAACAGTACCTTAATAACCTTAAATAAAATGTGACATACATTCGAGGTTTCCGGCTTTTTGTATCTATGAAAGGTAAAATTATACTTTGAGGCTTTGATGTTGTTTTGATGTTAAAAATTAGATGAGGATGCATGGGAAGTATTTATGACTTCTCATTTGCATTACACAGTAGAGCTTGCAAACACTGCAAAAACAAGAATAACTTGGTTGAGTGCCGCTTTAATATGCCATGATGTGTCACACAGTACATGATGTAAAGAGCATCACTAACTTGTACTTGTTCTGTCTTGTTGTGTTTCAGAGCATGGTACACTAACGGTGACTACCTGGTGCTGCTGGTGACCGTTGCCATTATCCTGCCTCTGTCGCTGCTCAGGAACTTGGGTAAGCAGTATGGCTGGTTGGGGGTTGTGACGCACTTCCATGTCTCAAAATGTTCACAACTCAGAGTGAAGTCATACAAGGAAAATAACAGAAGCATTCTGCAGTTTCCAAATAGAAAAACAACACCTCATGTTTCTGCCTTTGCTTCCGCCCTTAGGTTACCTTGGTTACACCAGTGGTCTGTCCTTGCTCTGCATGGTGTTCTTTCTGATAGTGGTGAGTGAAACCCACCTGCTTCCTCATTTGTCACACACATTCTCTCTCACACACACACACACACACACACACACACACAACCCTGCACACCCCCTTGGGCAC
The DNA here is from genome assembly GCF_008692095.1 of Etheostoma spectabile. Taxonomy (NCBI): domain Eukaryota; kingdom Metazoa; phylum Chordata; class Actinopteri; order Perciformes; family Percidae; genus Etheostoma; species Etheostoma spectabile. The sequence goes on from NC_045755.1 coordinate 2,702,686, forward strand.
ATGAGCCAACTTGTTGTGCCAGATGAGTCTTAGTCAGAGAACAGAGTTCAGTTTTCCATGGAATCTCCCTCCTCCCTACACAGTGCAAGAGTAGGATTAATTTATCGGAAAAAATACAATAAGCCAGAGTCATAAAAACAATTTAACTTAATAAAAAAAATAGTAAAACTGAAATTTGGCTGCAACATTGTGATCTTTTAAAATAGTTACACTTCACTTGAAGCTTTTTACATAGCAGTGACATGACACTGTCATGAACGTGTCATAAAACATTATGAACAAGTCATAAACGGTTATGACAGGGCGCTCTTTTAGTAAGTGTCATTTGGTTTTGTCATGACAAGTTAGGGTTAGGTTTGGGTTAAAACGCAAGTTTTTTCTATAGAGCTCCCCCTACAGGTTTTTCGATAGAGCTCCCCCTACAAGTTTCTCTATAGAGCCCTCCTACAAGTTTCTCCATAGAGCTCCCCCTACGAGTTTCTCTATAGAGCCCCCCCCACCCCCTACAGTTTCTCTATACAGCTCCCCTACAGGTTTTCGAAGAGCTCCCCTACAGTTCATGTCTCTATAAGCCCTCCTACAGTTTCTCCTAGAGCTCCTCTACAGCTTTGCTCCATAGAGCTCCCTGCAGTTTCTCCATAGAGCTCCTGAGGTTTATCAGAGCTCCCACTCAGGTTTCTCCATAGAGCTCCCCCTGCAGGTTTCTCCATAGAGCTCCCCCTACAGTTCTCCATAGAGCTCCCCTTCAGGTTTCTCTATAGAGCCCTCCTAAGTTTCTCCATGAGCTCCCCCTACAGGTTTCTCTATAGAGCCCCCGCCTACAGGTTTCTCTATAGAGCCCCCCCCCCCCCCTACAGGTTCTCTATAGAGCTCCCCTACAGGTTTCTCTATAGAGCCCCCCCCCTACAGGTTTCTCCTATAGAGTCCCCCTACAGGTTTCTCTATAGAACTCCCTACAGGTTTCTTATAGAGCTCCCCTAAAGGTTTTTCTATAGAGCTCCACTACAGTTTCTTATCAGAGCCCCCCCCCCCCTACAGCCATGACGATAGTGTGAAAAACTCGGAAAAACTCCATCGCTACCCTGTTAGCCGGTTTCTGAATTGGCGTATGTGTGCAGTGCCGTGATGCAATTTGTTACATCGCGAGACCTGATATCACGCAATCCTTTGTGACGCCAAAAGTTGCAAGGGTGGTTTTTCCGCTCACAGGCGCTAGACAACCACTGTTCAACACAAGAAAGTCATATAGCCATTCCGATGACTCTGTAGCTGTTCAGTTAATGTAAATTAAGCTTTAAAAAACTGCATAGTTCCCCCTTAAAGATCTGCTGTATATTAGCCTAAAGTGCTAGCTGATTTAGCCTATAATTGGGTTGTGCTGTCCTTCAGGTGATCATCAAGAAGTTCCAGATCCCATGCCCTCTCCCTGTGGACGTCAGCGCTCTGAACGAAACATTAAGTAAAGTGCTGAACACCACCTTGTCCCACCTGAACACCACCGCCGTGGACTACAGCGAGGACGCTTGCACGCCAAAATACTTTGTCTTCAACTCTCAGGTAAAGCTCTTTAAAACGCAAAATTATCTGGTGGATTGAGATTTGCACTAAAACAAAAAAATCTCATGGAATACTTGGTGCGTAGATGTTAAATTTGTTGGTTTCCCCCCCCCCAGACTGTCTACGCCGTTCCCATCCTGTCCTTCGCCTTTGTGTGCCATCCTGCCATCCTGCCCATGTACGAGGAGCTTAAAGAGTGAGTGCACACTACTTTCATTGTATCACCAAACTACAAACCGCAGCTGCTGTCTTATCATTTTCAGGACTTTATCTCACATTTACACAAGAAAAAACCTGGCGTCTAAATGAAACGTCCCTTCTTCTCTCACCCAAACAGCCGTTCCCGCAGAAAGATGCAGGGCGTTGCCAACGTGTCCTTCCTGGCCATGTTCATTATGTACCTGCTGGCCGCCCTTTTCGGATATCTGACATTCAACGGTGAGTCTCTTTGAGACCAATGGCATTTCATTGTGTATATAGGAATTGATACACTTACTGTATGCTGGAACAGTTTTGGTATGTAGCTGATTGAAATTTAACAATACAAAATTACTAAAAGAGAGAATTCATTTGATTTTCTCAAAATGAAATCTAAGGAGAAGCATATATGGCATCAAAAACATGCCAAAAATTCCTCAGGAACAGATGTCTAGAAGTCACCAAAGAGTAATTGTTAATCGTACCAGTGTGGGTTTATTAGCAGTCACAGGATCAATCCAAATTTAGAAGAAGCGCCCAGGTCCAAATTAAATAGTATCCCTCCTGGCACAACATCCTCCGCACTCAAGGTCTGTTATGTAAGAGTGTGACGCAGTTAACCAGTGTGTCTCTGTTTGCTATGGCAGGAACATAGTGAAGTTACAAACTGGTGTTTTCAGGGCAGGTAGAGACATCGATCATCGTTACGTTTGTTATAAGCTGCTTGTCCGGTATTGTGTGCTTTATCACACTGAAACAAATGCACTGTTAGGAGTCATGAATAGAGCAAAAGGTTTCACTTTTACTACTGAACACACATTTTAATTGTTAAGACCGCCGCAGATGTTGATTTCCCGTCCCGCGCCCACATCAATTAAATAGCAACTGCACCTGCGCCCATCTGTGCGCCCATGGGCGTGCTGGTCTTACAGGTGAGAGGTGTTCAGGTGCATTTGGACACACCTTACACGCGAAGGCACTTCCCGCCGTGCGCTTAGAACGTTAAAATAGGGCCCTTTAACTTTCACGCTCACATGAAGCTTTTTTATGCTGGAGTATTTAACTGTTATTTTACATGTTCTCCAAAATATAACAAGAGGCTACAGCCATAATTGACAATTTAAGAGTTTCATGGATCACTTTTCTGTTTGCTAACTCACTTTCTCCAGTTTTGGCAGCTTTACAGCCCTTTATTGCAAACTTTACTTGAATCAAGTTCTAAAGGGTCTCTGCTGTCTTTCTCCACAGTAAACGTGGAGCCTGAGCTGCTGCACACCTACTCCAAAATCTACAAGGCCGACGTGGTCCTGCTGATCGTCCGTCTGGCAGTGCTGACCGCTGTCACCCTCACCGTCCCCGTGGTGCTCTTCCCTGTAAGTGTCAAAGACATTGAGCTCATCTTATTATTACTGTAATGAATTTAGTGGGCCACGAGGATAACCTCTCTTTGTGTATGCCTCTCTCTCTCTCTCTGCGTAGATTCGTACCTCCGTCAACCACCTCCTGTGCGCCTCTAAGGAATTCAGCTGGATCCGCCACACCATCATCACTATTGCCCTGCTGGCCGGCACCAACGCACTGGTCATCTTTGTCCCCACCATCAGGGACATTTTTGGCTTCATCGGTGAGTGTCTGTGTGTGTTAATGTGTGTGGTAATGCCATGAAAAGCATCTCAATTACAAAACACGCTCCAACTTTTATTTCTAGAATTTATCTCAGGACACTTTACAGATAGAGGTCTAGACCTCACTAATTCCCAACAATTCCAACAGTGTGACTGTAATGCAGAATTTCTTCCCTCACACAGGCGCCTCTGCTGCTGCCATGCTCATCTTCATCCTGCCCTCGGCTTTCTACATCAAACTGGTCAAGAAGGAGTCCATGAAGTCCGTGCAAAAGATTGGGGTAAGTTAGTTAGTTCTTGGATCTACATGCTTATAGACGCTTTTTTTTTATTTTGAAGCAATAGTGCGACATTTGAGATAATAGGCTTAGTGACTTTACTTATTTCTTGCTGAGAGTTAGATCAAACACTGGCAACAATTTCATATTTGTCTGTTCAATGTGACATTGTAGCCAGCAGACTGTTAGTTTAGCTTAGCTAAGGTTAGAAATATGGGGGAAACAGTTAGCCTGCCCGATATCTCTAAAAGCTCACTCACTAACCACTTTATCTCTAAAAATGCATATAAGCAAATTTCCTAAATTGTCAAGCTCTTCATGTTAGCTAAATGCATCTTCTTTCTCCTCTCCAGGCCACCGCCTTCCTGCTGTGCGGTATCGTGGTCATGATCGGCAGCATGAGTCTCATCATCCTGGACTGGATCCACAACGCCTCACCCAGCCCAGACGCTCCCGGCAACGGACACTAAAGGTCCACCTCTCCTGCTGTGGCCTGCCGAGGACAAAGAAGGCTTTCAGGGCTGGACAAGAACTCACTTAACGCTCGGCTTTGACCTCCTGAGCGACGAACCATGCCATTCCAAGAGAATGTATCGAAACTTTGTACAGTATGCTGTTCTAGGCCACAAAGATGGTGTTTTACTCGTTTTCTCTTTTTATTGTAACTTTTTTTTCATTGTCGTTTACGCTCGTTTTTATTTTTTGATGTTCTTTTTGTAGTAATGGTACAGCTGAAAGCAAATATTTGAAGGTGCCTCAAATCAGAGATGGCGGCCGAGAGTTCAAAGTACAGCTCACACTCAGGTGCGGTGTTGTGTGTGGCTGTGACCTCGGAGCTCTGCAACAACTAATCCGGCTGAGAAACGCATGTTAATCACCCAAGAGATTGACAAGAGACAACCGACTTGAAAGTTCCTCCTCCTCAAAGGCAATTAAGTTCCTTCCAACATTTGTTGTTTTTCGTTTTTTTCCTTTGCCAAAATTGTGTTTGTAAAGCATGTCTGTATATTGAAAAGAACTTACTGTTCAGCACAATTGTGGAGACGTCAGTTTCCACAGGCGAGGCCCACTACACCGCCTTTTCAGTATTCGTACCTAAGGCTTTGTGACCTTGCTTATAGTGTCAGCTTTCCCTCTAAAACCCAATATAAGTCAACAGAACCTGCCTTTTCAAACCCCGACACTGGGAGTTGCAGAGTAGCTCACAAGAGGACTCTCACAGAACTGTATTTACTCTTTATAACCTGCTGAAGATCTGGTTGGAACTACACTACTGCTTTGAGAACAGGGGAGGCCACCCTGTCTCCCCATTCAGGGGGGAGAGGGGGGAACTTAAAATGTTTTTCTTTATGGGAGAACACTTTGAATTTGACCACATGCAGTGGTTCTAATATACCTGTTAAACTTGCAAAAACAAATTACATAAAAACGGTTGCGCGGTTTTCTTCTTTCAAAACGTTTCACACTGAAGAACTTGATAGGTCGATGCGGACTTGTTTCCCGTCGAGTCGTGAACCTGTCATTTGACAGTGCACTGTGCTTCCGACGCTAACTTAACACATCACCATACTGTTATTGTCCAACATCTATTTATGGAAGACCGTAAAATCAATGTAATTTAATCTATTTTACTATATTTATATAATATTGTTTGTATATATATGTACATATATATATCTATTGAGTTCAACTGTACATACACTTTGTTTTCATTTCCCTCTTCTTTTTTTTTTACAATAATGCATTGGAGCTGTAAAACAAAAGCGACCCCCCCTTGCTGGTGAATTTGTGATATTGAATTGGCTCCAATACACTGGAACTGTTCACCTCTGAATTATCCTACTGTGTCGACTCTGTGAAAATTGTTACATGTTGAAGCCACTGACATAGCGGCAGCAGTCTTGTTTACTCTTGACCCCTGAATACGAACCCAGATCAGCAACATGTTCTGTATGCACATCTTGGTTGGAGAGTACATTAGCCATCTCTTGACTTCAGGAACAAAGAAGGCTTTTGCCACCAGTGTTACACTCTTGTTTCAATGAAACACTATGTATATCCTGTAAATAATGTCCAATTAAAAATCAAAGGTAATCTATAACATGTTGGTGTTCTTTGTGTCCTGTGTCAGCTTCTTTTTGTAAAAGAGTTTGTGAATGTGATTTTAAGAAGACAAGGAGTTCCATCTGCCGGACCTTCAAATGTCCGGACCGATTGTTGTCAGATTGCTGGTCAGCCACAATAGAGGCCACTATAGGGGGCATGATTTGTGACAAACGCATCACAAATTATGTTTGAAAAAGATGAAGTGTACATTTTTTAAATGTAAATGTGCTGTATTTATATAGCACTTTTCCAGTCTTAACAACTGCTCAAGCTCTTTTACATCTACAGGAAACATTCCCATTCACAACACATTCATACCTGCTGCCGTACAGGTACCACCTGCTCATCAGATAAACACTCACACATTCACACTCCGATGCGCAGCCACCGGGGCAACTTGGGGTTTCTGTCTTGCCCAAGGCACTTCGACAATGACTGCAGGGCTGGGGATCGACCACCAACTTCCGTTGGCAGCACCGCTCTACCACTGAGCCACAGTCGCCCCCTTAAAGACCTTTTTTTTTTTCTTTTTAGTCACTTAAGCATGTGTATGTAAACTTTTGAGCACCACTGTATAATACTTGTAATTATAGAGTGGTGTCTAAGACCTACTCTATCTGTAAAGTTGTCCTTGAGATAACTCTTGTTTATGCTTTGATACTACAAATAAACTTGAATATGAGTTTGTCTTTAGTATATTTAACTTATATGCTTTTACACTAATGCATAAGTTATGGTTTTACAACAATGATTTATGTTATACGTGTTTGGGAAGAAACTACAAACTAGATTGAGACAGCAATGAATTAAAATAGCCCCACATCCTCACATACTCTTCACCATGCTTAGAGATAGGCATGGTTTATTTCAGTTAGACTAATACCTGGTTTGTTTGTCATTGAGAGATATTTTATAGAAAGTATCCCATGCCTATCTCTAAGCATGGTGAAAGATGTGAGGATGGTGGGCTATTTTAATTCTAAAGGCCAAGGGAACTTTATCAGGATGCTAATATCCTGAATCCAGAAATAACTGGCCTTTAATATAAAAAATCTGCCTGCCTCTATGGGAATTTAACATAGGGGTATGTATACTTATGACCCCTGTATTTTAAATAAGAACATTTATTTATTTACAATACGTTATTCATTCACAAAGAAAATTGGTGTCCTTAAAGGTGGATTTTACCTCATTTTTTATTTGGTATTAAAATAATTTCAAAACATGATTTTTTTATTCCTCTTTTTAGTCAACTTAATCTGTTATGTAAACTTTTGAGCACCACTGTATATATATATGGCGCTGTTCAATAGCTGCCGCCCGGAGGCTTGCTCCAACCTAAGTCA
>NC_045755.1:2709805-2712785 GCF_008692095.1 Etheostoma spectabile
ATTCCTCGTATGTGTCCTCATCCCTGGCGAATAAAGCTGATTCTGATTCTTTGTTTTACTAAGACACAGTGCTGAATTCAATGTAGTTGGAATATCTTCCTTAAATGTAGATAAAGCACTGTCAGATAGGTATCTGGCCTTATGCCCACTCATATTGAAACCAATTAAATCTAGTAGTGAGTTGAAAGCAATACTAAGGCTATTGTTGTCAACGTCCACATGAATATTAAAATCACCTACAATAAGTACTTTGTCTAATTTAAGGACTTCACATAATAAAACCTCAGAAAATTCAGATAAAATTCTGACTACGGACCTGGAGCTCGGTAGACATATATAACTGGCTGTAATGTTGTCCATGTTGGAGGTAGAAGGTTAAGAACAAAGCTTTTAAATGAGTTGCAATTTAGTTTAGCTTTAGGAATAATTAACAGGCTTAAATCAAAGACGGCTACAACTCCCCCCCTCCTTTGTTTGCCTTTGATTTAACTGATCTAAGTCGGGGGCAGACACCGTGGTTATGGGACTACTATGGGCCACAGAGCACAGAGGAGCGTGTAGCACTGCACCTCTGATTACTGATTTCAACCTTGGGTTGTCATGGTGAAAAACCCATTGGGGCTGTACACAGAGGTACCGGAAAGAAAAACCTCTAGCGGTGCTTTCTGTCAGCTTTCCTTTCCGGCCTCTGAACACAACCTGTGATTAATGTCCTACTAAAATCAAAAAACTATAACATGGCGTTTATTGTTCTGCGTCAGCTCTTTTTTGTCTGAAGAGAGTTTGTAAAGGTAGTTTCTGCAGACAAGGAGTCAAAAACTGATCTAGAAGTCAATCAGCGGAGTTAAACCAGGTGCTCCCTCAAGCAATTACAGCCTCTGAAAACACACATGCACACGGGATTTCAGTTATTCTAGGTGAGTATACATCTGCTCAGGTTTAAGGTGGGGGTCAGAGCTTTGATGGGAATTGCTTATGTCTTCATCTACCAATAAGAATGATAAAAATGTAATTTGTCTCCAGCCCTTACAGGTGCAACAAACAGAAGAATCAGGAAGATGGCAATCAGTCTAATCAGATCCACACAGTCCTGGGAAAGAGGTCCAATCAGCCAGCTTGACTCAAAACACCTGTGTGGCTTTGAAATGTCTCATAATGTGTTTTTTTCCTGAATTAAAGTCCACCTCAGCAAGGCCACTACAGAACCTTAGTAATAAAAAAAACAAGGGTAAAAACAATTCCCCTCTAAAGACATACACTGACAATGTTACACCTTTGAAAAATGTCAACATTTCTTCATCCTATTAGTTAAATACACTCAAAACAAACTCAAGAGAACCTATATCTATTTTTTCCTCAACTTTTTAGGAAGAAAATACCTAAATATAAGTAATTCTATACTAAAATTGTGATTGTTTGAAACAATTTACTAACTTTACTCTGGGCTTTCCACAATAACAAAGTCACAATTGTAGGTTTATAATTACTCTCCAAGTGCAGACTAACAGGGATCTCATCAAGCATGACTTCAGTGTTTCATTATTATGAATTTTCTCCTGGTATTTCTCTTGACAGCGCTGCTCTCTAGTGGTTAACAGAGCACAAGTTAATTTAACCTTTTTATCCCTATGTATATACACAAGTCTGATGAAAGACTTGGGGGAATTTAACTCCTGTTGTCCTTGGTTCAAATTTGGCCCATTTTCAACAGGTTTCAATATCAGAAATGTGGGTTTCTTTCAACCAAATTGTCAAAAAAATTAACTAGGATGGTTCCCTACAACGCTCATAACAAGTAAAATAAATCATCAGTTCACTACTTTCATTACATTTGGGTACATTCTATAGCGTTGGAAAAAAAATTATAAAATAACGCTGAAGAAGTGCGAACAAAAACGTCTGAAAAAGATAGTTTTCCTTTTAAATTTAGACCCAGAAAAACAAAAGTTGCATGGTCGATGGGAAGACAACACAAGGGTTAAATAAGTGTACTATAGGATTTCCCAGAGCAACATGCACACTGCCCAACTTTTCAGCTCACGCATAACTTATTACATTTAAGCCTGTAAACTATTACTGACCATGGTCACACTTCTCATAATTTATTTTTTTTTAAACAGCATATCCGTTATCCCTGTCAATTTGGCTTTATTCAATATCTTTTTAACCACAGCTTTTTCAGCAATTCAACCATTTATATTTCTCCAGTCATCTAAAAAGCTATGCACAAACATTAACCTACACAGCTGATTTGACCTCCATTCAGGGATGTAGACAAAACTGGTTGATTGCCATCTTTGGAACTTTGTTAGCTTTTCTGGGCAGGACACTGCAGGCACACCTGTATTTGTCTTTCTCGCACAGTAGGAAACGCACATGTGTTCCTAATAACATTAACAACGGCTCTGTTAGGTTCAAGTGTTCCAGTGAGCAGTGAGAGGAAAACATGGACCCTGATGCAGGAGTAGCGAAATGGAAATCAACCATCATTGATCTAATTATGTAGGCCTACGCCTGTGCTTCTCCTACTGTGACGTGTCAACATTTTTCACACATTTCTTTAAGATGTGTTGATTGAAAGCAGTAGTCACTGACATCACAAGCTTTCTAGTGTCACATTTCCTCAACTGCACTATAACTAAGATGTTACCGTTAACATAATGGGCAGCTATACCTTATTCAGCCTGTTCTGTGTGCTAAATGTCTGTTCTTGGTCTTGGATTTTGTGAAATACATTTCTAATTAATGCGACTATAGTCCAGTGTTGGGTATCAATGTTAAAATATGTTACTTTATCATTCCAATTTGCATCTTGCACACTACATTTGCACTATTATGTATCTATATTGCCAATAAAACGGATTCTGATTCTTTTGTGTGTGTGTGTGTATGTATATATATAATATACATATATTTTATATATATAATATATATATATATATTTTATATATATAATATATATATATAATATATATATATA
>NC_045755.1:2712795-2714898 GCF_008692095.1 Etheostoma spectabile
TATATATATATATATATATATGTTTGTAATTTTTTATATTGTATATTCAAATTTTAGATCACATCAAGTTTGCCTGTTCATTAATTCCTGCCAATGTATAATAATCCATTCCTGCTAATGCACAGACAGTTTAAAGCAATAATACAATTGGTATCATGATTGTTAAAGTTTTTTTTAAAGGTTAGGGGAATGTAAAAAAGAACATTTGGGCAACATTCTCTAAAGGTTGCAACGTTAAGATAACATCAGGGCATAGATCTCTGAAGGTTACAATGTTAAGACAACGTTGGGTCAACGTTCTCTAAAGGTTCCAACAATAGGATAACGTTCTCTAAAGCTTGCAACATTAAGATAATGTTAGGGGAACGTTCCCAGAATGTTCAGGAAACTTTCCGATGAACCAAAACACAACCAAACACGACCTTTAGGGAACATTCCCGCAACCAAAAACTAATGTTCCCAGAACATTCTGAGAACCAAAATTTGTTAGCTGGGTTGCTACCAAAAAAAGAAAGAAAAAAAGAAAAGAAAAAAGTGACATGTTGCTCATATGTGGATCATGTTACGCTTAATTTAAGCTAGGCTACTTTTACTTGATCATTGTTGTCCGGAGTTCATCACGGTTGACTTATTGGAAGTTGCTTTGGATAAAAGCGTCAGTTAAATGAAATGTAATGTAATGTAAAGTTTCAGCTGTCTGACCCACAACTTTAATAGTTTGGTTCAATAGTTCAGCATTGTTTTAAGCCACAGCTGAAAGAAATGTTTCTCAGAGAAAAGTTGAAATAACCAACTGTGCACTACCTGCTCAGCACCAAACAGCAGACAGACCCAACCGAGAGCCTAGCTGGTCAACATAGTGGAGCCCCGAGCAGCTTAAAGGACAGACATTTCTCTCCATAGTACATAAGAGACCTAAAACACAGCTACAAAAAAAGTGAATGTTGGAAATGAAAACGTAACTGCTGGATGTGTTTTATAAACTGTAACAGTGCTCCAACGTACTGGATATCCAAATCATGGCTAGGGATGTAACGAATTAAAATTTAACGGTTATAGTGACCAAAATAAACATGGTTTTAGGTATGTGTTACTTTTATGTGTGTTCAATGCCATTAGCAGCAACTTTTTTCCTGCATGTTCTGCAGGCCAGAGAACTAAGAGAGATGATAAATGTCCTCCATCCCCCATGATTCCAACTTCAATAAATACACGTTTTACGCAGGTGCCTGTGCGGAAACTTCAGGAGACTCTGCTGAATCTGGTAAGGTATAAACACAGTGTGGATTTATGAATAATAATAATAAATGAAAAGAGTAATTTTTACCGTCAGCATTTTTATCGTGGTTTACCGTTACATTCCTATTCATGGCAGCTTTTCCCTTGTTGGCTGGTAGTCCTTTCCTTGGGAAAGGGGGGACCCATTGGGTTTAAACAAAGTAAGAAAACATCACGATACCGCCTATTGTTTCAAAGGGGATTTTTTTTGGGGGGAGGGGAGGAGGAGAGAGTACAGAGCAGAAACAATACAGAATCAAGATGGAGACTAAATTAAAATGTAAACTCCGAGGAAGGAAACACTTCCATCTTTAAAGTCTCATAATGGAGATGTTTCTTCCTTTCATCTGAAGCCTGACAAACACACAGCAGATCAGGAAGCAGCTAATTTATTTCACTACTCTCTGGATACTTAGCACAGTTCCTGTTCACCCATTGACATTGAATACATAATCAGGCGGGTGTTAATTTCATTTGATCTGCCCTTCTGAGACCTGTGCCTTACATAACAAACTCACTGCTGATTGGCCATCCCACTTAGATTCTCCTCAACCAATCAGGGCCCTGATTACAATCACACTCAGATTTCAGCCCTTAATTGGGCCACAGAGATGAATAAAGGCAATGCACCGTTTTTTAAACTAGGCTTTCATCTGAAATAATATATATTTAAAAAAAAAGAACATTGACAATATTTAATCAATAAGCTATGCGACCAGGGTGCCATTTAGGAGATTTTCATTGTACCAGCACCCTTGAAGAGGCTCTCCACTACATAAGATGACATCGTTTGCTGAGCATTGCATCTTTAGTAACAACCACCCA
>NC_045755.1:2714908-2717342 GCF_008692095.1 Etheostoma spectabile
CCCCCCCCCCCCCCCCCCCCCCCCCGGCACTCCTTACAGTAGTTCCCAAGTCACACGATCTATGCAAAATAAAGGGCTCTTGCATTACAATTTCTGATTGGGCAATTCTTTTTTTCTGACAAAATATGAAATTCTATAGAAAAAAATCTTCATTCAATAAAAGGTAGAGATATAAAAAAAAAAATAATAATAATAAGTTGGCTCTCCGTTGTCTTTCAGTTTGGAGGCCAAATTCCAGCCAGAGGAAATTGCACTTAAGCTGCTGAATGGGTCTGTGAGGGCGCTGCCGCGCCAGCAGCAGGACGGGGGTTCACTTCTTGCGGGCGTGCTTGTATTTGTCCACGTAGGCCTTCACCAGGTTGGCCACCTTACTGGAGTTCACCTCGCCACTCTTGCTGTGACACACCTGGGAGAAAAAAAAACAACAACAAAAAAAAAACCTAGGTCAAACAATCTGTCATTTTAAAAATGAGCTGCCAACTGGGCACGTTGAAGCAGTGAGCATGGGGTTGTTGTAAGAGTGACACAAGAGCAGAAGTGTAACTGTGTTAATTTGCTCTAACATAAGCTGAATTCTTAGCATGCCTGGCTAACTAGCTTGTTACTAGTCTATATCCTTCACATTTCTTGAAGATATAGACTAGTGTGGGATGCAGATCCCGAGGTGCTGCAGGAAATTCCATCGGATGCATGTGTTGTCCCTTTCCTTCCGCTTTCTTTGTGTTGGAATTTTTAATTTGGTGGATTTCTGAGGACTATGGTTACCTGCTCCTCAGATCTCTGCAGGGTGAATACAGACAGCTAGCTAGACTTTATGTCCAATCTGAGTTTTCTCTCGCACAACTATTTTGCAGCGGCTCTTTACAGAGTTCAGCACCGCCTAGGGCGATTCTGATTGGTTTAAAGAAATGCCATTAAACCGAACATGTTTTCCTACCATCCCCAAATGCTATGTGGAGTATCCAGACCCTCTACCAGCAGTGGTAATGGAGTCATATGTTGAAAGCTATGGAGCACACCCTTGGCTACATTATTTTGTGCAGTTACAGGCTAGATATTGCTTTTCCTAGCGGCCCAGGTTCAAGTCCGACCCGTGGCCCTTTGCTGCATGTCATCCTCCTCTCTCTCCCCTTTCCTGTTTTCAGCCAGCCTATTGAATAATGGCCATTAAAAATCTTTAAAAAAAAATGAGAGGCAGAGAAGGGCGGGTCATGCCCAATTTATTTCCATATCTTCTGCATGGATCATCAACCCGCGAGTAAAGCTTGACAGGGATAGCAACAGTTACTATTGCAGGCGAGGCTTAGCAAACAGATCTGGTGTCAGAAAAAACATGTACCTTTTCTACCGCTTTGCGGACAATCTCCTTGTACTCGTCCTTTGTGATTTCCTTCTTTTGGTAATAGGGTTTGATGGCATTCTTCACTTCGTTTACAGCTTTCTCTTGGATCTGTTGTTTCTTAGGCAAAAAGAGGGTTTTAGATTGTTGGGAAAAAAATTGACAGAAATAGACAGAGAAACACCCTAAAAAAGGTAGTCTGTGATGGAGCGACAGGTTACCTTTTCTTTTTTGGAGCTGTCAGCTTGAGCCTTGTAATGCTGGCCGGGCTGAGTTGTAGAGGATGGTAGCGCTTGGCTTGGCGCAGACTGGCCATGGGTCGCCACGGCAACGCCAGCTTTGTTCGGGGTGGGAAGAAGGCCGGGTTTCCCATAACCCATCATTGTACTTGCCATCTAGGGGCAAAGCAGAGAATCAGAATAAAGACTACAAGAAGGCTGCAGAAAAACAGTATTGTGTATTTAATTTCCTTATTTTTAGTGCCTTATTTGTAATCCCAATGATACAGAGAGTCTGAGACATAATCCCATCACATGATCAGCAGTAGCCCCGTCTAGGTCCTAATTAAGCGTACCTGTGTGGTGTAGCCATCAGGCTGAGCTGCTGCTGTCAGGCTTCCTTGATGCATGGGTGGAGGTGGTGGGGGAGGGGGCGGGAGGCCCTGAGCACCAACAGCTGGGACCTGAAGCAGTGGTACGGCAGGGTGGAGGTGCACGGGGACCTGAGGGGGCATGCCATACGGCGCTGCAGGCTGCAGGCTGACCGGCAGGGCTCCCCGCGGGCCCTGTATGGGGTAGTGATGGTGAAGAACATTCAGCTGAGCAGGAATCACGTTCATCACAGGCACCGGCGCGTTGCCTGGGACCGCCTGGGGAGGGGGCTCGCTTTTAGGGGGATCTGGGAGAACAACATGCATAGTTAGGAACCCATCATCCTGTGTAAAAGCTAAAAACAGGCGCATTTTGTAGTCAATACAAAGAAGGGCTGGGCGATATGGAGAAAATCAAATATATTTTTGACAAAATACCTCAACATTAAGACCACAACGATATTGTAGTGTTGACTATTGTTGCTTTCACAAAATATTTACACAAT
>NC_045755.1:2717352-2733031 GCF_008692095.1 Etheostoma spectabile
TTTTTGATAAATAATCATCAGTAATGTGGATATAATGATTAACGTAGCCTTTAAAACCAGGAAAAGACAACACTCATGTCATACCACAATTTTACAATATCAAAAATCTAAGAAGCTATCTAGTCTCATATCATGATAGATATATTGCCCAGCTCTAATTTAAAGTACTGTATATTTATTTTGAAAATGTACACATAATACTTCACAGGAGGTGGCTCACACAATAAATTGTAGAATCAAACTATTAGCCTATTCTCAAAAATAGATATTGTGTTTAATGTAATGAACAGTGGTGCCTGTGGGTAATTTCTAGTTTGTTTTGTGTCTGTTCACAGTTGAGGTACTGGTGCCAGATACAGCACTGTAATTTCCTCCCTCTGCTACCCTCAAAGAGAACATTTATACCAAACACCATGACTATTGCTCGTATTTTAGAAAGAAAATGTCACTAAAATACGAGCAGTAGTCATGTGTGGTGCTGAATTAACTAGCTGTTAATCATCTCCATTTTCCCAAGTAAAAAGCGTTTTTGAAGTGATGGTAAAAAACTGTAATAAATAGCCTGGTTTTCACAGCTGTGGTGCAAAACTGACAAGGTTGTTGACCTGATGCTGCTGCTACCGCCCCAGGCTGCTCCTCCTCTTGACGGCTCCAGCCTCCTGGTCCTCCTCTCTCCCGCTTGGAGTAATAATCCTGAACGTCCGCGGGAAGTGTCCTCCTGACAGCCCAGCTGGATGCCGATGACCAGCCTGACCGGTCGTAGTCTCCTGGATCAGACTCTTTCCGCCGGCCACCGCCCCGGTTCTCGTTGAAGCGGCTGTAGGCGTCACTCCCTGAAACGTTGCCTGTACCTGGGAAGGTGTTTCGGGGCTGCCAGCGGCTATCGCCTGTTTCCTCCTGCTGGTTGAAAAAGCTACGGTTGCCGCCGCTGCCCCGCCCTGCGCCCCGACCGCGTTCAAACCCTCCGCGGCCCCCACGGCCCCGTGACTCTCCTCTGTTCCCGCCATTGTTGCGGTCTTCCCAGCGGGAGCCGGCGCCAACCTCGCGAGTCTTTTCGGTAACCCAGTCGGGATTTTCTGACCAGGATTGGCGTTCAGGGGAACTTTCTGTAGGCCCACCATTTTCAAAGCGCCCAGCGCCTCCGTGATGCCTTTGTCCCTCGCCCCCAGACCCACTGACCTGCCCAGACCGCCAGCCGCCCCGTCGCTCCTTCCGCTGGGGAGACTGCTCTCTGGAAGTTGGCCGATCGGGGCTGGGCCCTCGTCTGTAGGATCTTGTTCTGGATCGTGATCTAGACCGTGACCTGGACTTTGAGCGACTCTTGGATCGCCTTCTCCTCCTCTCACGACTACGTTCCCTCTTAGAATGGTCTCTCTCCCCATCCCGATCCCTATCTCTTTCTCGGCTGCGGGCACGGGACGAACGGCTCGAGGGCGGGCTGCCGTCACGTTCTCTGGACCGTGAGCGCCTGGATGCTTCTCTGGACCGAGAGCGTGAGCGCTTGGAAGGTTCTCTAGACCGAGAGCGTGACCGCCTGGATGGTTCTCTGGACCGTGAGCGCCTGGATGGTTCTCGCTTGGACTCCCTCTTGGGTGACCACTTGGAGGTTGGGGAGTGGAAGCGAGAGCGCCGCTGCCTGCCATTCTTCCTCTCTTGGCTCCTTTCTCTCTCCGATTGCTCCTTGTAGCTTTCATCTTTGGTGACTTGACCTGCAGACGCAGGAGGTTCCGCAGCGGCGGGGGCAGCATTCTCTTTCGGGAGTTCCAAAATGGGACTGCTGCCGTGCTCGCTCGTGGGTGAACTGCAGTCCATGGGGACAACTTTGGTGTCATCCTTGGATGGACTGTCCTCCTTTGTTCCTTTCCCAGAGCTGTCCACTATGGGTGGCTCTTCTGATCCAGCAGGTTTTACATCAGCGTCCTCGGAGGCTTTTGGGTCTGGGACAGCCAAGTCGTCCTCCGACTCTCCGGCAGATGGGGAAGCTGGTTGTGGGGAATTCTCACACGATTCAGCCATCGCTTCCTTTGGAGATGTTTCATTATTGGCTTCTTCGGACTCTGCACAAAGCTCCATGTCGTCATCCTGCTCGGGCTGCTCGTCACGTTGTGGAGACACCGCATGGTCCTGCAGAGCGTTCTCAGAGTCTGAGGGCGACGGTGAAGCCCTGTCCTCCGAGTCCTTTCCTCTGGAGGAGACGGGGCTTGCCGGGTCTGCCTCCTTCCTTTTGCTCTGGTCTCCCTCAGAGCATGAGCCGGGACTGTAAGGAGCAGAGTCCGAGGGACAAGACGTGTCATTGTCCCCTTTACCTGGTTTCTGTTGACGTTGGTCGAGTTGTTCCTGAGTCTCGTCACTGTCCTGTCCCACGTTGTTACTCGAGGGTTCGGCGCCTCCTCGCTCGTCAGCAGAGTTGAACCCGTCCTGGTCTTCATTGAGGCTCCCTTCAGCATCAGACGGCTGCTGCTCTAAGGGTTTCAAATCTTGATCCTGATCAGATTTGTCCTCTTCCTCCACCTTCGTCGCCATGTTTTCACATCCATCACCCTCTTCCTCCTCTTCTTCCTCTTCCTCCTCGCTTGCTGCCGGGCTGTTTACAACTTGGGGGGATTTTTTTTTCCTTGTTGTGGGTTTCCGTTTTCCGCTGGCCTTTCGGTTTGTTACCTGTTTGCCCTTCCTCTTGGTCGGCGCCTGGGAAGCCCTGCCCGGCTTGGCGGACCGGCCGGTGGACGAGTCACCGTCCGATGAGCTGGATTGCGGCGGGGACGACGGGTCGGAAGCGGGAGCCTCTTCCTGGCTTTTACTGTTGCGTCCAGATCGCCTGGACGGTAGAGACTTGGCCTCTTTGGTGGGAGCTTTGGAGGTGGAAGCTCGACCGCCTCTCTTCTCTCCACCTTTGGGACACGTGATGGCGCAGACAACGCCCTGAAACACTGGGAGAGAAAACAATATGAGTCCGGGACAATAGCATTCACAGCTCAAATCAGCTATTACACCTCTTAAACTATACATCATCTAGGAATCTATCAAGTCATCTAGATCGCTTCATTTTTTGTTAAGTTGTTTTACTACTGCCATGTCATCGTATATTAAAGTCTAAATAACGTTCATATCCAAATAAGGACATTGTTTACATCGGATTAACAAAAAAATCCGCGAAGAAAAGACTCACCGAAATGACCGGAGCCAAACAGTGACGTGGAAGTAAAGGGAGATGGACTGTGGTTCCAACTAGTAGGATGGAAATTCTGCCTGTAAATCCAACAACACAAAAACAAGATACCAACTGTAAAAACACAGTAAGGACATTGTCATATCTTCTCTCCCTGACTGAATTAGTAATACCACGTATGCTTGCTTTTGTTTTTAATTTGCATTACTATATGCAAGGGTCCGCGTGACGCCTCCTCAAAGTGAATAGTATGAACAGAACTACTATTCATCTGTTGTGTCCGCAGCTGTCTGTGTCCGTTTGGGAGTAGAATTGAGCCTTTAAGGTTCGCGCAGTTTTCAATCCCAAACCGCCCAGACTACCTGCCGGTAGGGCAGCATAATATGAGAAATGTATGCGGTAACGTTGTTATATATCACTATAACAATATTACTTGCAATTTAAATAAATAAAAAAATGAAAACATACTGCTCTGCCCTTCTGCTGCTTTCAGAATACAGCTTAAAAGAATCGAAAATCCCTTCCAACATTTTATTGAACTGAACACAAAAAGCCATATTAAAAATAAGAATGATAGTTGCATTTTAATGTGTACTTTTCTACTGATACTCTTTCAACTTACTCAACACAGCCCTGTATACAAGTTATTATAAGCCTTGTTGTACGTTGGCCCTCTTTTGGACATAATGTGCAGCGTCGCCATGACGCACACACAACAGCGGCTGGACAAAAGCAATCCTCGGTTGTTCACATAGGACCAATTTTAATTAAACCAATTGATTACCACCCAATTAAACTAACGTTGGCCCATACCAATATAGTCTGCATCCCTACTCTGTGCCCTTTTATCAATGCAGGTGGTGAGTTGGGATTTCCCTACCTTGAGGTGCCGGTAGCAGGGATGGGAGCAGCGGGAGAAAGCCACGGACAGTCTTGCGCCTGGGGTTTGCACAGTTTGAACCCGGTGTCATATTGCATGTCCTCTGCCACCCACACAGGCTCTGCACTGCAGGATCCATCGAAAGAATTTTAGAGTCATTTAGGAAGTACTTCCAAGTGTTAAGGCTGAACCACTGACACTTTTAGCTGTAAAATAGTATTGTGCACAAATGTTACATCACTCTGAAACAAGTCAGATTTAGGCTGAATCCCATTCCTTCCCCGTACCCTACCCCTTGGCCCTCCCTACCTTTTGCGGTGTCACGCGGCACCTAGTGCCGGTCCAATACGTATTACGAGCTAGGGGTAGGCATGGATCAAGGCTGTATACCCCTACGGATCTAGTGTGGACGCGACCTCACAGAAAACACACAGGCGTGTGTGGCTGCTGCATCAACCAGAGGACACATGAATGTAAGTACTTTCAGGTTTAAATAATTGATTAAAAAGTTACGACAGTCTTGTTTGTGGTCTATGCAGTCCTGTACATGTGTACCCATGTTCCTAACTGAAACTTTTAAAAATCGCTAGCTTGCAATGCTAACGCTAATCGCTAACGCTAATCGCTAACGCTAACGTTGAACAGCCCACCTATTTCTGCCTGAATGGACTGTATAGATCGCATAGATTGTAGCTAGATATATATTAACGGTCTATGATACATCGCTACGTGCTAACTATACCGCCCTGTCTCACACAGAGGACACAGGAGGACACAGCAGCTGATCCAGGTTGGGGCTGCAAACGAGCAGACTTTCCTAATCATATGTTCATGTTGTACCCATTCATTATTGCATTGGTAGTCTACTATTATGTATAATATTTAATAATTCTGTTCATTGTTCATGCACTGTGAATTGTTGTTGGTTTTGATATGGGACACTGATGATATGTGAGGGGGGGTTACTGGCCAAAGGCTCCAGACTGGTCTGGAATATCAGAGCAGCTGTAGCTACCACAGTGTGTGTGTGGTAGTTTGTTTGGGTCTGTGTGTATTTTTTTAGTTTACACATATGAGTGCCTTTATTGTGTGTCGACATGTTAGTTATGGTTCTAATAGTTGACAAGGTTCTGTAACATTATTTTATGTAACGTTTTTGCCTGTTATGTTCAATTTATCACCAATAAAGACAGATTTTTGTCAACAAAATGTTTTGTGAACATCAATGACATTCAAAACGGTGATAACTGAAACAGATATACACACACCATGTATACAGGGTGTATATGTATGTATATGTACACATGATGCATTGTGATACACATTTGTATTGCAAACAGACCTAAGTACTCACAGATAAGTACTCTGCACTACCAAAGTGAACCTAAAATAACATAAAAATATAACACTGTGTCCAAACCCACACAATCAACAGACCTAGACGGCATCTTGGAGGTTGTGATCAATACGTATGTGATGTCACAAGTGTGTCCCAATTCATAGGGTATGTTTTACCCCTTACCCCTACCCCTTGGTTTCAAGGGCCAAGGGGTAGGGGTAAGGGCCAAGGGGTAGGGGTAGGGGTAAGGGGAAGGAATGGGATTCAGCCTTACTCTAGTTAACTTCACCCTCCTGTTGTCCTCAGGTCAAATTTGACCCATTTAAAAAATGTCTATATCTAAAATATGGGTTTCTTTTTAACCAAATTACCAGAAAAAATGGATTTCATACAACACTCTTTGCAAATATAATTGATTACTTTAATTCCTGACTAAACTCATCTGTACGTTCCTCTGATCTTAACTATTAGTCAAAATAATTCAGAATTTCTGCTTTTTTAACTCAAATATTAGCTATAATTATATATAAATGAGGGTTATTGACCATGAATTCCAAAAAGAAGTGTAAAACTAGTAAGGTGGTGTTAGTGAAAACTTAAAATAATAAGTCAGAAAAAGGGACGAAAATGTCAATTTTGTCCGTTTTTGACCCGGGAGGACAACACAAGGGTTAAATTTTCAACCTTTGACACTGATGGCAAATACACATAAAATCTGATCCTAATCTCACCCACAACCCTCCCTGTAAACTTGGCTACTGTTAATTTCTTTGGTAAGGTAAAATATTGAAAACCAGAAAGCCTAGCAACTAGTAAGTCAGGTAATCACCCCATCAAGGCACCCGATTTCAGATTCTTTTTTACGGTGTTAACCACCGGACACACAAGCAGTGTTTGTTATCACTCATTGTAACATAACTGCTAACAGAGAGGGACGCGTAACTTACATGTCCTGAGTCGACGAAGTCGTTAATGAGACACAGGGAGACGGTGACCATGTACAGCACTCCGTTCCTCTCACCTTGAAAGAATGCATCAAAACAGTTATGAGATTAAACACTGAAGAATATTACATTCACACTGAAACAAGAATATAGGGCCATGAAAAAGGGAACTAATGGAAAAAACACCTTTTTTCGACTCAGTGAGGAGGGGTCGTCATCGTTACCTGGAGAAGACATTGACAGACTGTTAAACCAATTGGACAAAAGAGATTTGGTCGTGCATATTTTTGGAGGAAGAAGGGTGTCAACCTACATTTCCTCACAAGTCCTTTTGTTTTTGCGTCTGCCATCCTCTCCACCTTTTGCCGCCTCAGTCTTCTTGCAGGATTACTTCTGAAAATTACAACACCATCTAAATTGTTCTCAGGTTGATTTAATAGTCAAAATATTCAACATAGTAGCACAGAATTTCATACTACAACATCACTTCTCCCTTATTAACAATTGAGTAGATCTCACGTATTTTCTCTCATCTCTGAGAAGACCTTAAGACTGGCTTAAATTCTAATCCTTATGATCCTACGGAGAGAAAAAAAAGTGGCCGACACTCACTTTAGACAGACTTTTTGTTCGGGGGTTCTACAGCAGCAACTCTCGGCATCAGGTTGAGTCGCTCGTTTCCTCACAGGAACCTGTAAACGACAATGACAGAAGCACCTATTCATTTAATTCCATCAAAATCACATAATTTGCCCCTAAACAGACATTTGCAGATACGTATCTAATCTGGTCAAAGTGCAAACTAGTCCGCCGGCGAATTTTGTTCAAAATCTAATGTTTAGATTGGCTTCAGCACTTTTGGTATGCCAGTGCGGGAAAGTCGCTACATACACAACTCCGGTATACTGCAAAATAGGACAGCTTTTCCTGGCGGCGATAGAATTAATCAGCATTCTGTGTTTTGCTTGTAGCAAGGGCTAGAATGTACATTCAAATATTTGTAGAAGTACTCAAACTCTAACTTAAAAACAAAGCTTCTTTGAGCGAGTGTCGGATTATGAAAAGAACAGCAGCAAATGGCATCTTCTGAACAGCAAACGCAGCCATGCTATTGTCAGCAATGACGAAGAAAAACACAGGTAGATGTTGAGCTGGGCAATATAGAAAGAAAAATAAAACATCACGATATTCTTGACCAAATACTTCAATGGTGATATTGCAACAATGTTGTATGGTTCACTATTGGTGCTTTACAAAATGTTATTACACAATGAGATTTTTGATAAATAAAAGGTAAATAATAGAACAGCAAAAACAGTCTGGTGACTTCAGAAAATGACATCACTTTACTGTAATGCAGCCTGTAAAACCAGTTAACGACAACATTTACCATATTACGATGTATGCAAAATCTAAGATGATATCTAGTCTCATATCGCGTTATCAATACAACATCGATATATTGCCCAGCCCTAGGTAGATGGCAGACTGACCTGCACACGGCTGAGATTCCCGTCCCATCTGTAAACATTAGTGAAAGGTCTTCTGTCCACCGGGCAGGAGGGGGCCATCTGCAACTTTAAAGTGAAAGAAAAAAATAGAAAACAATTAACGCTGGTCAAAATACTTTACAGACTTTTCCACTCAAACACAAATTATATTCTGGTAAAAACACTAAATTCTGTTTTTGGCATATAAACGTTAAGATTTAATTATCTTTTTCAGCGCAAGGTCAATATAAGTAAAGACTATTTACATACTATTTCAATTTTCAGTGTGTAGACATTTAGTATTTATAAAAAAAAATTGTATAAGCCACCTACAAGATAGACCTTTTTTTTTTACACGCATTTGGATTATGCTCTGAAGTCCAAATTGGCCCAACACCAATGCACTGCTGCTATCACCATTTCATTTCATACTATGTTTATCACAAATTTCATGTCATTCCAAATGCAATGTAGTGGGAATGAGCGTCACCTCTGCCCATGTGAGGAGACATCTGAGGCAGAAGACGTGGCAGCAGCTGTCGGGCATGGCGAGTTCGCCTCCAGCCAGGACGCCCAGGCAGATAGGACATCTCTCCGCCTCCTCAGCATCCATCCCATCAGGCGGGCCCTGGCCGCCTAAAAAAATGCAGAAATACTATATAAACATTTCTGGCTATAGGTCTGCGCGATATTTTGTATTCATCATCTACATCGCAAGGTGCGCAAAGCGCGGCGGTCACATCGCAGGCCTACAACTTTCACCGGTCATCTTTTACATGATTACAGGATGATCGTTTACATTTAACCCCTTTAAGACAGGTGGGAAACATCGGTGTGTGTGTGTGTGTGTGTGTGTGTGTGTGTGTGTGTGTGTGTGTGTGTGTGTGCGTGTGCCATGTAACATTAGTCCGACGGGATTTGTTATGGTAAGTGAGGCTTTCCCGTGTGTAGAAAAGTAGCGTAAGCAGTGACACACATGTGTCGTTGTCAGTGTTTTATGTTCGCTTCAAAGACCCAATAAATCAGCTGATTAATGCAACTTTATCATGACGTCCCCCGGCCATTTTTCACCGCAGAGTTGCCATAAAGCTGCTAGCAGCCAGGCTTAAGCTAATATTGTTTATGTTGGGTTTGGAGCCACAAAGCCGGAAACACAATACTAATGTACAACAGAAGACTGCGTCTGACGTGACGTGTTTTAGACTGATTCAAGTGCTCTCGGAAACACAGAGTGTGTTGCTAGTGCGTTGCTAGTGCTAGTGGTTGGCTATGCACGCACAGCCAACCACAATCAATGGTGATCAATTCATCAAACAACCAAAGAAGTCCCCGCTAGATGACCACAACCTGACATTTAGAGGAAGCAACATGCATGCATTATTATTATTTTTGACTTCAACCTGGATTGATCGTATTATATGAATACAATGGTATACACCTCACTCTCACACACACTCAGGGGCGGCTGTGGCTCAGTGGTAGAGCGGTTGCCTGCCAATCGGAAGGTTGGTGGTTCGATCCCCGCCCCTGCAGTCATTGTCGAAGTGTCCTTGGGCAAGACACTGAACCCCGAGTTGCCCCCGGTGCTGCGCATCGGAGTGTGAATGTGTGTGAGTGTTTATCTGATGAGCAGGTGTACGGCAGTTGTTAAGACTGGAAAAGCGCTATATAAATACAGCACATTTACATTTACACTCTCACACACACTCTCACACACACAGTATATATAGTATGTGTGTGTATATGTATGAACATTTGACCTAAAACATCATTGTGCTGTGTGAAGTCTCACCACTTCCAGCTCCAGTCATGTCACCCCTGGGCTGTCCTGATCACCACTACAACACAAAGTAGGAGAGAAAATGAAAGATGGAGGTGTAGTTGATGTAAAGGAGAAGTACAGCGGATTATGTACACCGTGTTATGAACGCAGTTTAGCCATCAGGGAAATTAAAACTACGATCTCCTAATAACAGCAGCAAGATGTGAAAGAAAATAATGTAGCCTATGTAACTAATTTGTTTGAGTGATTTTGAAACCTGTTACATTGATGTGTTTACATTTCCAAGAGGACTGGTGGTGGGCAATGTTAATATCATCTCCACTACTTACTATGGAGTTATAGAACAGAACATGTATTGGGATATTCCATTTTAGATGAGGCTGCAACGCATGTACTTCTATAACTGAGTCACAAAATCAAATTTATATATACGCACACAATGCTAAGAAAACTAAAGTCAAGAAAAAAAAATTTGTTCCAAGACTTAGCAAAAGGTGCCGCCAATGCAACCCAGACCTGGATGAATCAGTAGATGGATGGTGTTGATACATTTTCCAGCTCCAGCAAGTAGTTTCTACAAATCCACCTTTTAATGCCCCGATTCCCACACAGCAGAAATGACTTACAGCCTGATAGACGCCAGCCAAAATCATTTAAGCTACGTTTTTACTAATAAAGAGTGGATTATGAAGCTGTCAAAAGGTGTGTTCAGAAAGAAAGTGGAGCTCATTTTGCTATAAACAGTGTGTTTATTATTTAAAATGGGTACAATCTTATTCCATTATAGAGCCGTGTGCAGCACATTGATTCACTTAGCCTCTTGTCTCTTTCTCTGTGTGTTTACATTGGGACCCATCAGTGAATAGCCCGCAGCTGCCACCTCTCTGTGCACATACCGACTGCTTGACCACTGTAAGCCTCTGGTTTTACCTTACATCTGCAACAACGCAAGCAAGTCTGTTTCTCACTGCCGTTGTTTTTCACAGACATTAGCAACGATAGGTGACATTAATAGATTCATATAGCTACGGGGCAAGCACACTTTTTTGTTGTTGTTGTTGTTGCTCTAGTTGAAAATGTTTAACTCGAATGTAAAGATATCTTTTCATTGACTTTGTAAGCCTCTAACATTCACTTAGTGTTCTGACTGAACACACAAGGTAAACTCATCTGGATACTGTTGCACTTGGCATTTAGAAACCATTTTGAGCCAGTTAGCCCAATCTACAAATGACTGATGTTCCTGACACTGCCACTTTCTGTTTATGGATGTTATTAACACAAATAACTGAATTGTTTGGGGGTGTATAACAGGAGGTAGGAGGATAAAAGGAAAGAGATGTTAAAAGCAGAATCCTGATAACATGCATCCTGTGCCTATGCAAAGTTTTTTCCTGGAAGTCCCTGATGCCAGTGGAGATTGTTTAGCGCAAAGACAACCTTTGAAAAAGGTGCTGACACACCAAGCAGCCAGCTTGGTGTCAGCCAGTCCAAGCCAGCAAAAAGAGTGGCCTCTCTTTTACTGTATCTTGGCCCCCCCCCAAAAAAAGAAATTGCACTTGAACACACCGCAGCAACTACAGTCAACGGCCAGCTAGCACCTCCTTACTGTGCCTACGTGGGGGAATAACTCTCCATGCCAGGAGGCAGTGGTACTCTATTCACTTTTCAGAATTGGAAACGTATATATACTCTGTTGTTCCTGTCTCCCTTTAACGCTAGTCTTAGGCATCTCACAGTACGGACATGGCAATTTATTGCCCTGGTCACATCTGCAGTCCAATCCCTTAGGGCTCCTGCACATTGCCTGCTTGGAGTGAGCATGGCGTTTCTGTTGCGGCTGTATGGCGTTTTCTATGTCTTTGCACACCAGAAACGTGTCTGAAGTTAAAAAGTCACGTGATTTGGATCACCCTTGTTCGACATATGAGGAGAGTTGTGGAACTGTACTGCACTCAAGAAGTAGTATACTTCTATACATGTACCTAGCTCTGGGGAGTCACTCCCCTGGGTCCTTATGTTCTTTTTTCCCCCAGCATGTTCCCTTGGATCAGAGAGGCTCCAAAATCATGGTAGCAGCTGTCGCCATGGTCCCGCTACACGTTCTGCGATGCCAGGTTCATCTGCTACACTCTGCGGTGCCCAGCTACGTCCTGCTTTGCCTTGTAATGCCGCACAGTGCCCTGCTATGCCATGAACTACTACAAACTACTATTTTTTTTCCTATTTTTGTTATTTCCACTCTTCACTCTAACCCCAACCGGCCCGTCAGACACCGCCTACCAAGAGCCTGGGTCTGTCCGAGGTTTCTGCCTAAAAGGAAGTTTTTCCTCGCCACTGTCGCACTGTTGCTTGCTCTGGAGGAAACTACTAGAACTGTTGGGTCCTTGTAAATTCTGGAATGTGGTCTAGACCTACTCTATCTATAAAGTGTCTCGAGATAACTCTTGTTAAGAATTGATACTATAAATAAAATTGAATTGAAATGTTAAAACATAAATAGATAGACTGATTTGATAACAGCAAAGACAACGTTGGCAGTATTTACGGCAAAACGGGACTACAGAATACCTGTTGTAATGATTACATGTAATTGTGTAACTAAGGTGTCCATCTGCGGCCTACAAGTTAAGCCCACTGCTTCTAGGCCCGCCGCTTTAAAGATGTGATTAGCTAGTACTCTTTGCCTTGACACATCCTTATGATTGGATGCTACGCTGACTTATGAGTGCATCATTTTAGCCATGATAGTTAACTATCTTAGCTTGCTAATTCCCCCTTTTTTTATGCTACGCTAGTTAAGAAAATGAGCCGAGCAAAGTTGTCACTCAACAGGCGATAGAAATGTGTTTTCCTACGCTGTGACAAAAGTATGAAGCATTTGAACTGTTTAATTTTACTCAATTAGCAGCTAGCTAGTTAGCTTGCCTGATAATCCCATCTTGCGGCGCTGGGTCTAAAGTTAGGTCCCCTGCTCTTTGTGCCTTTTTGTATGTTCTTGTGTTTAAGTGTGTTTTTCATGGGGGTTTTGTAACACTGTTTGGGTGTCAACAAATTGTGGCAACACCGACAGGAGTTCTCCCCGTTTGTTCCACGTCCGACTCTATATGGTGGAGATGTTTCTGTTCACACGTTTGCGCACAGACTTGTACCAGTCTTGCCTGGTCCAGCTTTGCTGATCTCATTTTGACATCTTGTGTGGTTTGGACAACTTAAGTTACGCCCCTCTCTTCCAAAACGCAGATATCCCTTTCTTTAAATACTGACCCTTTGTCACAGCCCTCTGCGTCTTGATACCGACGCACAAGGCCCTTACATGCACACATGGTAGGGCCAGCTTTTGAAAAGAAAAAAAAGAAGCGAAGCTTAGATAACAACACAGAGAGGGAGTGTGACTTTATTGTCTGTTCAGGACGCCATTTCTCCAATATATCTTTACATAGCAAATCATTGGGTACTATATTAATGCCAAGTACAGCCCCTTAAAAGATTTGTTGTTGTTGTAAGAATTGTGACCAAAATGTATAATAAAAAAAATAAACTACTTAATGGCAAACTATGTAGGCCTAATGGTGACAGTTCCTAAAGTGAAACATGTTGCAACTTGAGTCTATGAATTAATATATTAATCAATTACACAGAAAATCCCTGACAGATAAGTTGGATCAATGTCAAAATAAATGGATATAATGTAAATCATTGTTGGTTGCAGTCCTCATTTTTACATTTGACAATCTTAAAACTCTAGGAGTGATTGTTTTCCCCATTTGATAGGCTGACTCACTCACTCCTTGGCAAAAGTGAAAAACAATGGCCTAAAACCCATACAGACAGCTAGCAAGCTAGCTAGCTACTGACCAGATTTGTGATCAGGTGTCTGTAATCAAGTCTGAGTACAACTTCCAGGCTTGTTTTTTTTAGGCTTTAACGTCCCGAATCCAAACATAACTGTTATGTAACTTATAATGACGGTGAACATACCTAGATCCAGCACACCAGAATAATTCTCTAAGCTGGCTGGAAGAAAAGCCTGAGATCTAAAGATGAGAATGATATCTAATCCGGAACCAGTCATGGGTTTTACCAATTTCATTAGGACGATCTTAAAATGTGTCTAGAGTGAAACCTGTACAACGGGCCTAAACCAGAGCCTCGGTGATGTAGGGAAAACCACGAGGTTTCATATATAAAACACTTAAAATAAAATCAACACAGGCCATTAGTCCCTAGCCTTGTGCCAAAACTGTCAATTTAACTCCCAGCTAACACTAACGTTACCGGATAACTTGTAAGACTGAAAGCCTCAACCGAGAGTTAGCCTAACGTCAGATTACGGTAAATCCCTATTTTAAGTGGTTGGTTTAACTAAATATGAGTTGAGTTGACGAGCAAATACTTGAATCTTGCTGCTGTTCTATGCAAGCACGGCCTGGCTCCTAGAGAAACAAAATTAGCAACAAGATCAACCAGTGCCAGCACGACGACGACGATGACAACATGATTGTTGTTGGTTAGCCAGACAGCTAATGCTAGCTAAAAACACAACTAGCAAAGGGCTAGCTGGCTGTTGTTAGCACTTCAGCAAACATGGCTAAATAGTGACTGATATAAGCCACGGTGATTGAAATGAAGGTCATAAGTTAGCTAGCTAGCTAGCAGCGAGCGAATGTAGCTAGCTGAAAGCTATCTAGCTGCTCTAAACAACAGCACCTGCTTACGTCGCTTTCAGCTTGCTAGCAGTTAGCTCCAGTTAGCCAGCGGTAACTGTCGTTACTCACCTTTAAGTGCTGCTGCAGCTGGTTTGCACCTAGTAAACTGGTTTTAGTGTCCAAACTGCTGCTATAAAATGCTGACAAATCGCACTATCCGCTAACTGTTATGGGCTAAAAAACGAAGCGTAGCTTTCAGAAAGTCTCAGCCACATGTCTCGCAGTCTGGCTAAGAGTTGGTGCAGCTGTCTCCCCCTACCGGAACCGCCGAGCATCACAAATCAGAGTGGATTTATTCCTCTGGTGGTATTACAGTGCAAAGAAATAACGTTACAGTAACAAGTGGGAGATGCCAAAACTGTATTCAACTTCATTCAACTTCCAACTTCCAACTTCCATGTGGATATGACTTGACTTGCACATTTATTTGCCAAATAAGTTAAATCAATAGAAAATATATGAATCATGTAACTATACTTAGTAAAAACAAATAAAGTCAACTGGTGACATACTTTTTGATAACCCCAGATAGAATTTAGCACACCTGACAAATCAAGTCTTAAATGTTTAATATTTCTAAGGGTTTAAGTAAACATAGTACTTGGTATTGGTAAGTGCAGTAAGGACTGGCTAGTTCAGAAACCCGGTCCCCTAGGACATCGTCTATATCTGGTAAGATCCACATCTAGGCATGTCCAGTCAAAAAAAAGAATATATTAGCACATCTATTGGCACAAAGAAGTGGCCAAATCAGCCTAACATTACATTTCAATAAGAAAACAGTAGCATTTACAAGGTTTTTGTTATAAGAAAACATCTGTATTAAAAAAAAAAAGAGATAGGCCTTTTAATGGTAGACATTTTGACTTGTCACAGTAGTAGGAAAAGGCTGAATTCCAGTTAGCTCCTCTGATTTCATTGTCCTGGTTTTGTCCATGCTGGCTCACGGTCACGCTCTAGGACACTTAAAAAGAAAAGAGCCATCATTGGTGCCATAAGTAACACCTGTGCTTTTCCTACTTTTACGTCAAAAGTCAAAATTTATTTAAGTCAAAATGTCTGCTGTGTAAAATGCCTATTATGAGTTGTTTTAATGACATACACACCTATAGGATTACTAGGAACACCATATTAATACTGTGTTTGACCCCCTTTCGCCTTCAGAACTGCCTTAATTCTACATGGCATTGATTTAACAAGGTGCTGAAAGCATTCTTTAGAAATGTTGGTCCATATTGATAGGATAGCATCTTGCAGTTGATGGAGATTTGTGGGATGCACATCCCGGGCACGAAGCTCCTGTTCCACCACATCCCAAAGATGCTCTAATGGGTTGAGATCTGGTGACTCTGGGGGCCATTTTAGTAC
>NC_045755.1:2733041-2733134 GCF_008692095.1 Etheostoma spectabile
TTGTCATGTTCAAGAAACCAATTTGAAATGATTCAAGCTCTGTGACATGGTGCATGGAAGTAGCCATCAGAGGATGGGTACATGGTGGCCATA
>NC_045755.1:2733144-2733667 GCF_008692095.1 Etheostoma spectabile
GGACATGGTCAGAAACAATGCTCAGGTAGGCCGTGGCATTTAGACAATGCCCAGTTGGCACTAAGGTGCCTAAAGTGTGCCAAGAAAACATCCCTCACACCATTACACCACCACCACCAGCCTGCACAGTGGTAACAAGGCATGATGGATCCATGTTCTCATTCTGTTTACGCTAAATTCTGACTCTACAATCTGAATGTCTCAACAGAAATCGAGACTCATCAGACCAAGCAACATTTTTCCAGTCTTCAACTGTCCAATTTAGGTGAGCTCTTGCAAATTGTAGCTTCTTTTTCCTATTTGTAGTGGAGATGAGTGGTACCCGGTGGGGTCTTCTGCTGCTGTAGCCCATCCGGCTCAAGGTTGTGCGTGTTGTGGCTTCACAAATACTTTGCTGCACCTCGGTGGTAACGAGTGGTTATTTCAGTCAAAGTTGCTCTTCTATCAGTTGAATTAGTCGGCCCAATCTCCTCTGACCTCAAGCATCAACAAGGCATTTTTGCCCACAGGACTGCCGCATACT
>NC_045755.1:2733677-2733795 GCF_008692095.1 Etheostoma spectabile
CCCTTTTCACACCATTCTTTGTAAACCCTAGAAATGGTTGCGAGTGAAAATCCCAGTAAGTGAGCAGATTGTGAAATACTCAGACCGGCCCGTCTGGCACCAACAACCATGCCACGCT
>NC_045755.1:2733812-2733914 GCF_008692095.1 Etheostoma spectabile
CCTTTCTTTCCCATTCTGACATTCAGTTTGGAGTTCAGGAGATTGTCTTGACCAGGACTACACCCCTACATGCATTGAAGCAACTGCCATGTGATTGGTTGA
>NC_045755.1:2733924-2736461 GCF_008692095.1 Etheostoma spectabile
GCATTAATGAGAAATTGAACAGGTGTTCCTAACAGTCCTTTAGGTGAGTGTATTTCTGATTTGAAGATCATGCAATATGTCAGTGAGTGCCCACTGCATTCCAATGGTCACATTGAGAAACTTCAAGATAAGACACCAAGTCAGAAAAATTGTTTCTTTTGATCATTTTATTTTGAAAGTTTGGAAGTATGGCATTGTGTGTGTACACGAGTGTATTTAGAAAGACGAGTGTTCACTGCCCAGTGGTCACAAAGAATCGAAACGCTACATAGCTGCATTTATGGCTAACACACAGTGTTAAATGTAACTATTGTATAGTGTGATTATTAAAAACAACAAAGTAATATCTATATTGGGAAGTAGGCTACCGTACAGCGAAACAGAATCAAGCCAGGACGTGTCATTTCAGACTTCCCGTACCACTTCTCGTAAATATTTAAAAAATACAAATACAAGTTATCAAGTGGCATGAAAACTGGTTGGTTACTTTCTTTTACTTACCTTTGAAAAAAAGGTCATCACACTACAATTGAAGCTACTCCTTAAAATGCTTTGTAGCCTCCAACATCAAAATTGTGATAGTTTAAATGTAGCTAGTGCTGCAGAAGCACAGGTGAAAATGATAAATGATGATAATAATGATGGCTGAATTCCATTTAGCTGCTTCGGTTCAGTGTCAGGGTCATGGTATTATTCATGTTGGCTCCTGGTCACACTGTCATGACTTATGCAGCGTTCCAGGCAACCCATAACCCTTGTTGTCACAACCTTCTACCTGTGAAAGTGCCCTGGAACGGCAGTCAAACCCGTAACTTAATTACTACCCGTGAACTCATACCAGTATTTGACGTCACGCAGACATTAACAACAATGTCGACCCCTGTTGATGCTGTACAGGCGGCGGTGATTAACGGAAAGAAATATAAATGAATAGATAACGTAAAGTAATTCCGCACATTGTAATCAAAACAATACACATGCGATTGTGTACTACTATACGTTATGTTTATTAAATGAAGCCCAAAATATATCAGCAACTAGAAATTGCTGGTATCAGCTAGCGCTAGTTAACGTCAACAATGTGTTTGCTATATTCCTACAACAACGTTTTAATATTTATATAATATGGAGACCACTTTGCAGGTGATACTTTATTGTCACCAGTCGGATATTTGCCTTGAGACATATTACTCTTGAAACATTGTTTGTATCATACAGCTGACATATACTTACAATTAAAAACATCATAAAAAAAGTGTTATGTAGCCAGACTGAAGCAAATTGCACAGCGGCTCTTGTTCTCTCACTACACTCTCAGCAGCTGTTTATTGGATGAACTGTTTGAATAATAATCATTCACTACTCACTATAGGCCTGGGTCAAAATGGGCGGGCCCGGACCTAAAATGGGACGGCACAGGCCCAAAGGTGGCTACAAGCTGTAACTACAGTGATTGATATGAGGATCATTTTTTGAATGTAATAATTAATATGTTAGACCTACCATAAATTGTTATTTGATTAAGGCAGTTGTTTAATACAACTAATAATGCAGTGTGATGTTAAATCAAACAAAGTCTCACACATATGCTCATGTCTATTCCCTTTAGTCATTCATCAACCACAAAATTAGAAAATTCCGTTTTTAAATAACAATGCATGGAAACAGTAGGCTACAAGTCAAAACAAATGCACATTTGTCAAACAAGCCATTAGGCTGTAGTTCTTAACACTGAACTGTAGTTTTTTTATATAGTATTTTTCTGTGACAAGGCAAATCTAAGATGCCTACTTAACATTAAACACTATTTCTCCATTATTGGTATTTTTATTGTATAATTTCTCACGTACAACCTTAAGCAGGTTGACTGACTCATTTTGGTCATCAAAAAAAGTTTTGAAAAAGCTCATTTTATATACTGGAACTTCAAAGTGCTCTCTGAATCATGGCATTAGGTATTACATATGGGCCTGGAATGCTGGAATTAAAATGTATAGCTTAGAGCCAAACAAAGGAGATTGTTGGAAAGGTCTTAGATTAAAATATGTCACATAAAGTTTCCACGGCTCCTGCATTGAAATTGTGACCCTTGAACCCTAACTTCAGTGCATCTTTTAAGGTTTACACAGTAATTTAGCAAGAAAATCAGATACAGACACAAAACCAACTTTTTTAAAAGCCTATGCTAAATCTCACCTAAGGGTTAGGGTTAGCCTATCTGTAACATGTCAGTATAGTCAACAAGGAGGGCTGTCACATAAAATATCATATATATTTAGCCATTTAACAAATATGTTTTAAAAGGGATTGCACACATGTGCATCATTCCGCATGGTGCATGCAAGATAATGACTGTAATGACAGCTTGGGGTGCAACTTTTCTGATAATTTGTCTGATAGAATGACACGCTGTCCCTGCGGTTTGAAACAACATTGACTGATATGCAGGCTCATTTTACTCTATCTGCACATTTTTTTATCTCAAATTCAAAAGCCCGGTTTGGCCACTGTTAGAAGTAGGAAGAGCTCCTAAATCT
>NC_045755.1:2736471-2737368 GCF_008692095.1 Etheostoma spectabile
GTATAACAAAGTTATAATGGCATAAAACATTAAAAAAGTCAAATCTTAAGTTACGTTTTGTTCATAATTTATGTAAAAAAACAGTAGAATCATGCAATACAACATTTCCTTAAGGGAACACATTCATTTACAAAACAGGGAAAAAATAAATTTTGGCTGTACACTCAAAAATGCATTTTATATTTATAATATTTACAACATTACAACAGCAGTGGGAAGTACAAGTACTCCAGTACTGTACTTTACTCCAGATGTTGAGGTACTTGTACTTCATGAGTCTTTTCTTTTCATGTCACTTTCTACTTCTATTCCGCTAAATTTCAGAGAGAAATGTCCTACTTTTTAATCCACTACATTAGTGTAGTCCAACTGACCCCAAATTGGCCCTCAGGTTTGTTATTTCTATTTCATAAAATAACAATGTGCGATGTGGTTGTTCATCAGTAGCCAACATTAAATATGTCCCCCTTCCATTTAGCGCAGAATTTTTTGTTTTTATTCCTTTTACTCCATGTTTGTTGGCCTACTATTTTCTTTTCGGGGCGGCTGTGGCTCAGTTGTAGAGCGGTCGAAGTGTCCTTGGGCAAGACACTGAACCCCGAGTTGCCCCTGGTGCTGCGCATCGGAGTGTAAATGTGTATGAGTGTATATCTGATGAGCAGGTGGCACCTTGTACGGCAGCCTCGGCCACAGTGTATGAATGTGTGTGAATGGTGAATGTTTCCTGTAGATGTAAAAGCGCTTTGAGTAGTCATTAAGACTAGAAAAGCGCTATATAAATACAGCACATTTACATTTTCCCTTGTCCATCTGGCCTGTAACGTTACTTGTGTGCAGCATCTGTGACAATGATGCCTGGTTTATCTCACAATACATACAGGCTACATTACCGTATGC
>NC_045755.1:2737378-2738277 GCF_008692095.1 Etheostoma spectabile
ATGCAACAATGCATCTGTAACTTATTGTAAATGAATGATTTTCTGTCTCAGCTACACATTCATCATACCTCCCGGTAACGCTAGGTAATCAGTAATCTACAGGACTGTAAAGAAAAGACCTTTACGATGTGTTTTACAAAGGTGTTAAAAACACTACCACTTTTGTCCAAAGTGGCTGCTAGGATCAACACAAAAAAATGACACACAGCCACTTTAATTAATATATTCACTCCAGGACTTTTACTTGTAAGAGAGTATTTTTACAGTGTGGTATTAGTACTTTTAACGAAATAAAGGATCTGTATACTTCCACCACTGTTTAACACCAGGCTATGCTTAGTCTTTGTGCTGTGATTTGTAGTCTTAGATTGTTGGCGGTGTTTGGGGTAGGTTTAAGATAAAATGGAATCAAATTAGTTTCAATGACATTGTAGTAATATTTTTGAAGAGTATTTACATAGCATCAACATCAGAGTCAGAACTTTCCAAGCTAAAGTCAAGTTCATCTGAACTCTCTGTAGTGCAAAAACTTAAACATTGTCATTTGCTGGGTTAGACAGGACATGCAGGTAGACTTTTCTTGCATGCCTTTGCAGCTCTTTCATTTGCCTCAGCCTTCTGCTGATGAGGCAAGTGAAACCCTTCTTCGCCTTCAAACTGCCATGACCCAATTAAAACTTCCTTTTTTGTGCTGAAATCAACAGCGCCTGTAACACATATGTATGTAGATGAGAATGACCACTGCACAAAGAATGTAGTTTCAAAGATAATTTCTCTCCCTCACATGCAGTTGTGTGGTGCCTGCAGAAAACTGGAAATGTGATAATGCTTTTTCCGCCTGCAGACACACTGATTCCAGCGTCAAACACAATTTTGGAGAGGT
The DNA here is from genome assembly GCF_008692095.1 of Etheostoma spectabile. Classification (NCBI taxonomy): domain Eukaryota; kingdom Metazoa; phylum Chordata; class Actinopteri; order Perciformes; family Percidae; genus Etheostoma; species Etheostoma spectabile. The sequence goes on from NC_045755.1 coordinate 2,738,262, forward strand.
TAATGTCTTTTAATGA
>NC_045755.1:2738287-2738575 GCF_008692095.1 Etheostoma spectabile
ATCTTTAACATTTCACATCCAAATAACTTGACAGCAATACACTCACCTCTATTTTGGGATGAGTTGGTTGTTGAGAAAAGCAAAGAACAGACAGCGATTCCTTACTTTATAGATACTATAGCATAAACAAAATATATATTATGCGTACCATTTTGTGTTATTTGCAGAGGCAGGGATGTTTTGTGTCCAGAATATGATCCATGCAAACTGCATGCTCGGGTGTAACAAGGCTGTTGTACTTGGCTAGCGTGGCCTGCAAAGTGGTCTTTTGTTGCCTTATTTTCCATC
>NC_045755.1:2738585-2738977 GCF_008692095.1 Etheostoma spectabile
TTGACATTTGTTGCTGTCTGTGAAACAAAAAATAAAAAACACCATCTTTTATCTACATAATGTAGATGACATTGTTGGAATTACAGCATATTCACTATCAATGTGAAAGTTCATTGTAATGTGGAGAATTTACTTGAATCAACAATGAACACTACTGGTTAAAACTTTATGGACTTACTTATGGAACCATTACAGACTTAAATGTTAAAACACCATTTTTTTGTAGAGGCGTTGAGAACTTGTTTTTGTACTTGATGTGAGGGCTTCAATCTTCTGACACAAGACCTGTGTCGTGCCTTGGTGGTTTTGTTTCTCCTAACAAAAAGTGAATAACACAGCACCAATGTAAAAAAAATGATTAAATCTCTATGTCAGACAATGTTTAGAATTAT
>NC_045755.1:2738987-2739173 GCF_008692095.1 Etheostoma spectabile
GCCCAGTCTTTCACATCTTGCACAACATCTTCCTCCTTGTTTTTTTCTTGCAGTTGAAGCTTGGCTTTCAGAGTTTTCAGGTCCCGCAACTGGACATTTATAGCTTTAGAAGTCTAAAATAAATAAATGAATTATAATCTGTACAGTATATATCACAGAAACTTGAGCCATGACAATGTTTTTACA
>NC_045755.1:2739183-2739980 GCF_008692095.1 Etheostoma spectabile
CTACCTTTGGGAAAGTGAACTTGCCAGCTTCATTCTAACTCTGTGTGAGACAACACATATCAAGTGGGTCTCTCAAGTAATATCGGACCATTCTGATGTAGGATTTTAAAATTAAAGGTATAAATGTCTAATTAGAGTTATGTTGGAATATATTATATTTGGAATGAAGCTGGCTTAACAGGAAGATTCCTTTTTAGAGTAGCCTGAAAAAGACTAACAATCTGTCTGTTACAGCCTGAAAACAATTTCAAATATAGTTTTACTTGTAAATGTAAGCCTTTAATTTGAAAATGCTAAATCAGAAAGGTCCAATGTTACCTGAGTGACACACTGGAAATGTTTTGTCTCACCCTGATTTGGAAAAATCTGGATTATCAGGAGGATACATTTTTAGAGAAGCCGGAAAAAAAAAAAAAAATATGGATTGAAAAGACTGAAAAATATTTCAAATATACAGTAGCTTTAGTTGGACATTTAAGCCTATATTTTTAAAATTCTAGATCAAAATAGTTTGATTTTACCTGAGTGACACACTGGATAGGTGTTGTCTCAACCAGACTTGGAATGAAGCTGGCTTAACAGGAGGATTCCTTTTTAGAGTAGCGTGAAAAAGAGTCAAAGATATGGCTTTATTTAACCTGATAAATATTTCAAATGTAGCTCTAATTAGCCATTTAAGCCTTTAGTTTTAAAATCCTACATCAGAATTCTCCGATATTACCTGAATGACACACTGGACATGTTTTGTCTCACCCAGACTTTGAATGAAGCTGGCAAGTTCACTTTCCCAAAGGTAG